>NC_090647.1:98575673-98875673 GCF_040937935.1 Hyperolius riggenbachi
TCGGTGTGGGAGAGATTAGGTAGAGACAAGGCCTGTAGGACAAATATGGAGTTATTGTGGAACATAACACTGCATTTGCGGACACATTTTAGACTGAAGACAGGAAAAAAAAAACTCTGATAGTATCCATGGAGAAGAAGGCTTTAGATCTGGGTGGTCAAACTCAATCATGTAAGGGACCAAAATCTAAAACCAGTCAAAGTTGTGGGCAAAATGTTAAGGACCACGAGCTTAAAGAGACTCTGTAACAAAATGTTCAGCCTTATTTCTTCTATCCTATAAGTTCCTATACATGTTCTAATGTGGTCTGTCTTTGGATCCTCCTTGGATCCAAAGATCCAAATCCACCAATGTCGCTGAAAAAATACATACACCTTTCTCCCTAGCAAAAAAGTGAAGATGACCAGCACTTGCCAATTCTTAAAAAGCAGGGTATTTATTCACACAAAAAAAAAAGTGAACAAAAAATAGCCATGACATCTGGACTCCCAGAATGTAACTATAGCTCTTGAGAGTAGATATAGCTCTTAGCTGCAAACAGTAGCATGAGGACTTCCTCCAGAATAGGTTACGCCTCCATTGCAGCCCAATTCCAATCACAACGGACTGTCGCCGTTTCGAACGGATAAACCGCTCTTTGTCAAGTGAAAGCGCTTTCACTTGACAAAGAGCGGTTTATCCGTTCGAAACGGCGACAGTCCGTTGTGATTGGAATTGGGCTGCAATGGAGGCGTAACCTATTCTGGAGGAAGTCCTCATGCTACTGTTTGCAGCTAAGAGCTATATCTACTCTCAAGAGCTATAGTTACATTCTGGGAGTCCAGATGTCATGGCTATTTTTTGTTCACTTTTTTTTTTGTGTGAATAAATACCCTGCTTTTTAAGAATTGGCAAGTGCTGGTCATCTTCACTTTTTTGCTAGGGAGAAAGGTGTATGTATTTTTTCAGCGACATTGGTGGATTTGGATCTTTGGATCCAAGGAGGAGGCCGCATGGTTGCTGCACCCAGACTCAAAAACCCAAACAATGTTTTAACCAGAAACACTGTCATTCTCTGGATGGTAAGACAGTAAACTGTTGTTCTTTAACTACTTACAATGATGCACATTTAAATCTCTGGAGGGCCACATAAAATGGCAAAGAGGGCCACATTCGCCCCGCGGGCCGTGTGTTTGACACCTTTACTCTAGATCCTATTAAGTCTTCTTTGTCCCTTCTCAGTTCCCTCGTTCCAGTGCTGTTACCCCGTTGCATGAATCTGAGACACTGGTTGAACGGGCCTTTGAGAACCCTTGGAAGGCTTCTGGAGCACTCGTGTCCCCTAACAGTGGTGCTCAGCAAGATTTTGGATATCCGAACTACCCAGATAATCTGACTAATCTGATAATCAGACTATCCGAGCAAACTCGGACTTCCCATCTGAAATACGAAATCTGGGCGGATAGTTAGTTCAGATATCCAAGCAGAAGCCAAAATCACCTTCAATGGCAAAAATCCTCTTCGAAGGGGGAGGGAGGGAGAGAGAGAGAGAGAGAGAGAGAGGATGCAGAGCCTTCCCTCTCCATAGGTAAGTATCTGACTTCATTTTATCGCTACAGATTTGCTTTAATAAAGCTATACCAGTAACAGATGAAAAATGGATAACATTTTGGTATGGGGCCACACACACTCGGGCTCCAAATGGCTGATATTGTAGTGGGCTTGATGATTAAATTTAGTGAAAACTTTTTGTTTCAGTGTACAGTACATCTTGATCTTTTGTCAAAAGAGAAAGCATGAGAATTAATAATCATGTTTTGTTATTGCTCTGGACCTGAGTTTGATATTTGAATGTAGTTTTGGCCAATGAAAATGTGATTGTTTCCTATTATCCAATAAGGAAAAACAGTTCACTAAAAATTAAATATCCGGCCGACGTCATCATGGACGGTACTGCGCAGGCGCAGAACTACTGCGCCTGTGCAGTACAGTCCTGATGACGTCGGCCGGACCACGTGACCCGCACCGTGGAGCGCAGAAGAGGCCGACCCAGAACCCGACCTGGCGAGGTCGGGTTTTGCAGTGGAGAAGACCAGAAGCCTCCGGAGCTGCGGTGAGAGGTCAGGACGGCTGCCTCGGGCTGGAGGAAGCCCCAGGTAAGTGGATTTTTTTCCCTTGGACCTTTACTTTAGGAGTGCTTTGCGATACAAGCCAACATTTTTGTGAAATTATGACTTGATATACAAGCAAAAAAAGTATACATGTGTCATGTCATCACAACCGAGCCGATAGTTCTTCTTCTTTTGAGGATGCAGGATTGAATTTAGGCCTCATTCACATCATGATGCGCTTCCGTGCGCATTTGGAAGTTCGTATGATGTGCGACACGCAAGAACGGCAGAAGGGCATAGACAGACCTTCTGATGTTCACATCATAGGTGCTGCGCAGCAGTACGATGCGCTATCGTACTGCTGCATGCATTCTGTCTGCAAGCACAGCACTGACCCATTCACTGTAGTGAATGGAATCAGCAGTGCAGCTCTTAGCAGCGCATATGGCGTGCTATAATGGGCGATGCGTTCCGATAGCACGGCCATCTACGCGTCATGATGTGTACAAGGCCTTGATAAGAGTGTAGAGACTGTACAGTGTCTCATTTTCATGAAATGAAGTAGGCAAAATCAACTGTCATTGGATAAGTTCCTTGTTAAAGCCACACACAAAAAAGGTTGGCCGAGACAACAGATGGCAATGATGTTGTTAGTTATAGCGAAAGTCTTGTTTACATTTTTATTTTATACTATTTTACTATAACTTTTTCTGGATTATGGAATGAATCACCTGGGTTTCCATTAATTCTGATGGGGAAATTAGCTTTGAAATAAGAGTGCTTTGGATTACAAGCATGTTTCCAGATCAAATTATGTTCACAAACCAAGGTTCCACTGTAAAAATATTGTATATTGTATGCCTACCTCATGTATGAAATTGACCTAACTCTTTAAAGCATCCCTAAAGGAACAAACATTTTTTTTTTTTAATTAAGCCTGCGGCGGACTATATTAACTGTTGCTGACTTTGTTTCTGGTGCTCCTTGTCTTCAGTGTCACTCTCGCTATGCCTATGTAGAGAACCAATCCTACTGGGAGTGTTCCTTATTTAACCTCTTGAGGACTGCAGGGCTAAACCCCCCAAGTGACCAGGCCATTTTTAGTAAAATTGGCCACTGCAGCTTTAAGGCCAATCTGCAGGGCCGCACAACACAGCACAGAAGTGATTCCCCCCCCTTTTCTCCCCACCAACACAGCTCTCTGTTGGTGGGGTCTGATCGCTCCCCCATGTTTATTTTTTGTATAATAAATATTATTGTTCGTGTTTTTTTTTTTAACTGTTTCTTTAAACCCCTTTCCTCCCTCCCTCCCCACAGCCAGCCAATTACAGCGATCGGCTGTCATAGGCTTCTGCCTATGAGAGCCGATCGCTCTCTTGTCCCCCAGGGGGACAGCCGTGTCACACAGCGGTCCCCAGTGCAGCGCTGCTGCTGATCGCAGCGCTGCACAGTGTAAATAGACGGCGATCACGGCGTCTAACAGTCTCCCGAGCGGCTATAGCCACTCGGAGACTGAAGGCGGGGCGGGGCGGAGCTCCGAGCCCCAAGCAGGAGATGTGCGCGATCTCCTGCAAAACATAGCCCCAGGACTTTACGCCAATCGGCGATAGGCGGTCCTGGGGCTGCTGCCGCGGCCACGCCCATGGGCGTGACGAAGTCGGCAAGAGGTTAACAAAGAATGTAACAGCTTGAGATAAGGTTTTACTGCAGGAAAGTTCAAAGGGTCATTTTTTCTGCTTTGTTTTACAGCTTAAAGAGACTCTGAAGCAAGTCTAACTCCACTTTTTTAATGGTAAGCGATATAAACCCTGCTAAAGCACCGCATCCCCACGGCAAAACGAGGGGTTTATACCCCCCAAATCCCCTCTGCAAAATCCACAACTTTCTTGGTCATGGATTTTGCTACCCATGGAGGCAGAGCTTTTAGCTGTAGCTCTGCCTCCATGAGCGTCAATCTGCCCACGGATCTCCGCCTCTCCCCCGCCCCTCTCAGTGAAGGAAGATTGAGAGGGGCGGGGAGGGAAGGGGAGAGACGGTGATCAGCAGGGATTGACGCACCAAAAGGCAAAGCTACAGCCATAAGCTCTGCCTCTGTGAGGAAGCGCTCCCCAGACTCAGCAGAGGGGATTTGGGGGGTATAGACCCCTCGTTTTGCCGCAGGGATGTGGCGGTTTAGCAGGGCTTATAGTGCTTTACATTGATAAAGGCTTAAAAAGTTAAAAAGGCAGAGTGTGGTTTTAAAACTTCAGCTGTGACAGAATGATGCAATGTTATAATAAAAATAAAGCTACAGTATATAACTGAAAATACAATTATGAGACTCTTTTATTTGCTGCTAATGTTCTATTAATTATCCATATTACACATACAATTCATTACATCATAAAGTTTATTTTTGCTTCAGGCTTGCTCTAACTGTTCATGCTTCGTTTTTGAATCTGCTAATTTGATCAGTTCTATTCAAAATGAAGCTGCACCTTGACAAAGTGATCCTGTTTGGCTCTAAGATGTTGCCGGATAATGGTCTTCTGCAGTATTTGAATACATCTATACTTGTTTTAACATGTGTTGTTAGGAACCTACTGGCCTTGCATTATGGATTATTTTCACATTTTCTTCTGTGTATTTTATGCTGTTAGTAGTTGGAAAATCCTGGAGTTCAGGATTCAGACATGCAGAGTTATTTTTTGCAGGTGTAAGGCAAACTGTTTAAAAAAACCCATCAATACTCAAAGAGTTCTAACAAGCTATGAAATTAGCCTTTGACTTTGCTATTTTCCACCTTACCTACGTATAATGAAATCCCACTGGGGATAGACTCATGACATACTATGCTTGTTTCCATTCTTATCTTTTCAGGTTTTAAAGAGATACATATATATCCGTTCATTAACGCTCTGAGTCATTCCTAGTCCCATGATAGAGACACTGCTCAAGTGTATTTAAAGACTGAAAACCTTCGCCACCAGATTACTGCATGCATTTGCAATTTTGAAGTTTTGTAAATTTACACATACATTTCTTGGCTTTAAGAGAAAGAATTGGCATACTCTAGCAAGTCAGTTCACATCACAGCTGGACTATTGCAATGCCCTCTATGCAGGCCTTCCAAACAAATACCTACACCGCCTTCAGCTTGTACAGAATGCTGCTGCTAGACTGTTAAGCCAATCCCACTATTACCACAAAACACCAATTCTTTGCTCACTACACTGGCTACCCATAAAATGGAGAATCCTTTTCAGTACTGGCATGCTAACATTCAAATTCATACACAACCTGGGCCCTGAATACCTGAAGGATATGTTGAAACTGCATCACACCCCCCACAATCTTAGATCAGCAGTAAGGCGTGAAAAACACATTTTTGCAAAAATAAATAGAGTGTTTGCAGAATGACAGGGCATGCTACTGCCTCAGCAAAGGAGGGGAACAGACTACCACTGTAGCACAAGTCACCAAATCACAAGCAAAACACTGCTTTATTATGTGTGTGGGTTTTTGGCGAGAAAACTTTGTCTGATTACCTTTAGAGCCACTTTGCCTAACTGCGTTTTAGGAGGAAACCTGGGCTTATGGCCTTTGACTTACACTGTTGCATTACAGTGGGCTCTGCCCATTTCCTGTCACGGCCACGCCCATTTTATCCTTGGTGCCCCAGGGTGCGCCTGATCTTTCAGGTTACCAGCATCACCCTTGAGTGGAAATATTCCCAGTTGAGATTCTAACATTTTGTTCCTGGTTATAATGTCTACTTTTACATTAAAGCGTAATGAAACCCAACATTTCTTCTTTGCTCTAATAGATTATTTACAGCATATTATATAAAACCAGCATTTTTTTTTACTACAACAGCATTCAAAGGGTTAAACACAGGCCATAAGGTGCGTACACACGCACTACCAAATGTAACGACAGGTCCGTCGTCCGCAGGTCCGCAGTATGCGCGTGTGTACGCGCTGTCCGCTAAAGACCACCCAGTGGGAGGGTCCAGCGGACCCGTCGTTACATTTGGTAGTGCGTGTGTGTACGCACCTTTAGAAGGTCCCCTGCAGGGAAAGCTGGACAAATCCCAACTAGAGATAATGTTATCTTGTGTTTAACCACTTCACCACTGAGGGGTTTTACCCCCTGACCACCAGAGCAATTTTCACCTTTCAGCGCTCCTTCCGTTCATTCGTCTATAACTTTATCATAACTTATCACAATGAAATGAACTATATCTTGTTTTTTCCGCCACCAATTAGGCTTTCTTTAGGTGGGACATTATGCCAAGAATTATTTTATTCTAAATGTGTTTTAATGGGAAAATAGGAAAAATGTGGGAAAAAAATTAATTATTTTTCAGTTTCCGGCCATTATAGTTTTTAAATAATGCATGCTACTGTAATTAAAACCCATGAAATTTATGTGCCCTTTTGTCCCGGTTATAAAACCGTTTAAATTATGTCCCTATCACAATGTTTGGCGCCAATATTTTATTTGGAAATAAAGGTGCATTTTTTTCAGTTTTGCGTCCATCCCTAATTACAAGCCCATAGTTTATAAAGTAACAGTGTTATACCCTCTTGACGTAAATATTTAAAAAGTTCAGTCCCTAAGGTAACTATTTATGTATTTTTTTTAATTGTAAATTTTTTAATTTTTTTTTAATTACAAAAAAAAAAAAAAATGGGGAGTGTGGGAGGTAATGAGTTAATTTTTAGTGTAAAACTAATTTATTTCTATGTAAAAAATGCTAAGGGTGTAGTTTTACTGTTTGGCCACAAGATGGCAACAGTAACTTTTTGTTTATTGCGACCTGCGAGCGTCCTTCCGGACGCTCGCAGGAAGTACAAGGAGGCTGTGAGTGTTTGTTTTTGCTCACAATGATCGCGCTGCCCATAGGAGAGCAGCGGATCATTGTGGGGCTTAGATCAACGAACGGGAATGGATTTTCCCGTTCATTGATCTCCGGGCGAGCGGGCGGCGGCGTGTTTACTAGCGGCGGGCGGCGTGTTTACGAGCGGGAGCACGGGCACCGGCGGGAGTGTGCAAAGTACGGATTTCTCCGTCCCTGGGGGTTAAAGGATGGAAAAGGGACGGAGAAATCCGTATGGGCGGGGGTAAAGTGGTTAATTGTATCAAGTGAGAAATGTAAACAAACCCTTCTATGACACTGCAAACTCTCCTGAAGACAGTAAGACAATCAGAAAGCATCAGAAAGCATATCTGGTTATGTTAGAAGATGAATAAAGCAGTTATGAATAAAATGCTAAGTTAGCTTTCAGAGCAAAAAAAGTGTACTTTGGGAATGTATAATTTCTAAATGAATAATAATACTTATGCACAAAAAGGGCCCCTCTGTGCTGTGCCACTCCCTGCTGCAATCCTGGCTTGTAATTGCCAGTTTTGGCAGTGTTTACAAACAAAAGACATGGCCTCTAACCAGCATGTGATAGGCTGAGAGTAGTTCAGTCTGTGACTCACACAGAGCCTGCAGGGGGCATGGAGAGGGTGTGTATAGCTTCTATCCTATCACAATCAGGGCTGCACATTCCTGCCTGAGTGCCTGAGCCCGACAGAGCCGTCAGAGGAAAGAAGATTAGTTCATATAACAGAGATAATAAAGCCACTGTGCAACTAGGAAAGGCTGCAGTAAGCCAGAGCACATTAGATCAGGCATAGGAACTTATAGGATAGAAGAAATAAGGCTGAACATTTTGTTACAGAGTCTCTTTAAGGCATTTACGAAGGACCAGAAATCTGAATCTTTGCTGTATATTATATTTCCTAGCCCTCAAGCTATGGTACGCAAGACTCTGTAATACATTCACATGGGTATCTGTAATGATGGCAAATTGAGCTTCGCAAGTCTGGAAATTCTCCAAAGTCTATACCAGGCATAATAATGGAAATAGCAACACAACTGGAGCACACAGAGTACATGTTATTTTTAACTTTTTTTTTTTTGCCAACACGTATTTATTTTAACATTCCAGCTGTAGAAGGTCAATCTATCTTAATTACATTCCTCATATTCCCTTCCAATATTGAAACCTCCTATTCCACTTGTAAATGTGTGATATAAATGCAGGATTGTTTGACATCAGCCACTTGATATTACATTTATCAATCTGTACCATGAATCGAAATGAACTCATTCTTCAGCTAGCTGGACTGTAATGTAATGTATGTTCCATGTATATGTGCTGGGAATATCTTATTAGAAGAGTCCACACTATTATGTGTGCGGAGTGCACAGCGCGTTCTTTCTTTACACATGGCTTCTTCAATGCAAAATATGTAATCATCTCCTCCTGCCGTGTGTGCTTTTATCCAATAAGTTCAATCCAGTCTTCTATTATTGACATTGTGGTAGAGCTTGACTGATTTCTGCATTCCACTTTACTGCTTAGGAGAACCGGCAGGAGGATCACATGGTACAGGTATCAGCTGCGTAGATCAGGCTGGATACTTACTACTTTATAAGATATGGATTAGCAGAACATTTTGATTTTAACTCTTTAGCAGCCAATTTATTTAGAGGCTTGCGAGTGCTCCATACCAATTTATATCAGCACATTTTTTTATTTCTTATTTGTTACATTTCCTTGCTAATAATTAGTACTGCTGTAATGTGTATTTCTGGCCACTTGTCACTAGGGGGCAGTGTAAAACAATAACAGAGGACTTCTGCTTTCAGTTTCTATATTTTTTGCTAGCAGAGAGACATCAAAGCATTCCAAGAATTTACAGCACAGCGAGTTCTGCCAGCTGAGGTCAAGAGCAGTGCACTTATCTCAAAACAAAATCATTCCTTTGAAGCTGCTAATGGGTAAAAAAGAGGCACTGTGGTGACATGTAATAGAATGCAGTAAATTTAGGATACCCACTGTTACAGTAATTTTGATGGTTTCAGCAACAGAAACACTTCCTATCTTTATATACTGTTTTATATTGCTATTTAGCCCTGCCCTCCCAGTGATGCATGGCTTAGGCTGATTAGCTAAGCAGAATTCTCCTCCCAGAGCATTCTGGGAGACTAGGCATTATTTTCACTTGCTTCAGAATTCTCAGTAAATAAACATTCCGCAGAGATGCACCTGACATGAGCAAAAATGTCCATATCTGTGATAAATTTCAGAATGTAAATCAGACAATAGAGCTAAAGCCTCGTCAAATATGATCATCAAGGAGTAGGCCTGTAAACTCTTATGTAGCTGGTACTTTACCCCCAAGAAGCTGGCCAAATTTACAGCTATCCCCTCAACAAATTTCTCTAACCCACCTCGGGTTCTCTTTAAAGGAGTTCTGTTAGGGGTTTCTGAGGAGGAAAACAGACACTTACCTTGGGCGTCTATCAGCCCTATGCAGCGGTAATGTCCCACGCCGTCCTCCTTCCATCTGCCGTTCTCCGCCATCGGCCCCGGTCTAGCGCGGCATGGGATCCAACTGCGGCTGCGCTACAGTGGCCGCGCACCCGCTCGCTTCCGCCTGCGTCATCGGAAGCTTACTGCGCAAGCGCAGTACAAGGCTCCGTTGTACTGCGCCTGCGCAGTAAGCCTCAGATGACACGAGCAGAGGCGCGGCAACGCGCATTATTCGTCTGTGTGACAGACGAAAATCAGCCCGGTGCTGGCTGCAGGGAACGGCGGATTGGAGCAGGACGGCGTGGGACATTACCGCTGCAGGGGGCTGATAGAAGCCCCAGGTAAGTGGCAGTTTATTTCCTCAGGAAGCCCCACAAAACCCCTTGAAGGCTGTGGAGTGGGTGTACTGAACTAAATAAGAGGAATTCAAAGAGTGAACTGAAAGAAAAGGGTGACAACCAGATAGCTTGATTTCTTTATAAGCAGTTATTAAGGCAGAGGTGGATTCATGCTTGCAAAGTTCATTAACACACAGTGATTCAACACCTTGCATACATCTAGTCACAAACGCCTCACTCTGTTTAGAATAGAATTCAAAAAAGACTTTTCAATCTTGTCTTAAATAACCACAACAAGCGATAATCTATTCTGCAGTAAAATTAACATTGGCTTGATTTTTGCAGAGTTTCTGTTAATTCGCATCACAGACAGAATCTGAACTGGATTGGTTTCTAGCAGGCAGTGAATCAATTTGATACTTAGGCCTGGAACCCACTACAAATCGCTATCGCTAATCGCAATCGCTAGCGTTTTGTATGAGCGGTTTGTAACCATCTCAGGAGCGTTTTCCTGCGTTTTTGTTAGCGATTTTAAAAGTGTAAGCGTTTTGCCAGCAATTGTGTAGTGATTAGCGGTTTTAATTCTGATTGGTCCTTTCAATTAATTTTAATTTTTTTACAGTGTTCAGCAATTTACAAACGCTAGCAAAATCGCTCTGTATATCGATTCATGAGCGATTACGCCAGCGTTTATATACTTTACATTGCAGAAACACTAACGTTTAAAAATGCTGCATGTTCTGCGTTGCGATTTTGCTAATCACAATTGCTCCAGTGGAATTTGGTCCATCCATTAACATTAGCTGAGCGTTTAGGGAAATTGCTAGCACTTTGAATCACTCCCTAAATGCTCAAACAATCGCTCTAGTGGGTTCCAACCGTCAAGTGAACTAAACTGATTTTTTGACTAGCAAAGAAGGAGATTTGGAGTATGGAATTAACGTTTCCTTCCAGGCAGATAATAATAACAAGGTCTTTTATTTAAGTATGGTACGGATTCGATTGTGAGCTCCTTTGAGGAACAGTTAGTGGCAAGACTCAAGACTATATATACAGTATATATATATATTGGCATGTAAGACACACTTTTTCTCCCCCCAAATTTGGGTGAAAAAGCCAGTGCGTCTTATATGCTGAAGTGTTATCCCCACAAGCTCTTAGCCATCCAGCGACGCACCGTCTCCTCAGTACGTTTCTGCCGCTGTATACAGCTGATTCCGCCACTCTCTACACTCGTCCTGTGTGGTCTCCGCCCTTCCGGGTTCACTGGTGTCATCTAGCTGTGCACTGCGTCAGGTCACGAATGACGTGTGCAGCTTGAGAGAACTCGGAGTGACAGAGGTCATGCAGGATGAGTGTATACAGCAGTGGAATCGGCTTTATACAGCAGCGGAGATGAAAGGAGGAAATCGTGTGTGTTGCTGGATGGGCAAGAGCTTGTGGGGAGGACACCTGGTACCTAGATGGTAGTGGAGTCAATATCGATGGGTGTGTAGTCAGTGCAGATGGGAGTATAGTCAGTGCAGCTGGGTTGGTAGTCAGGGTAGCTGTAAGAGTAGTCAATGTAGCTGGACAGTAGTCAATGTAGCTGGGCAGTGTAGTCAATGTAGCTGGGAGAGAAGTCAGTGTAGCTGGGCAGTTTATCTAGGATAAAGACAGTTTGTGGGGGGAAAAAGGTCCATAAAACGGCCTTGCACTATAGACACAATAGGTTTAGTATTTTTTTCCCCCTGATTTTTGCCTCTAATCCTAGATGTGTCTTATTTGCAAGAGCATCTTATATGTCGAAAAATATGGTACTCTTAGAAGATGACGCTATATAGATACATCATAATATTAAAATAATAATAACATGGTCGAAAAGCTCTCTACATTCCACTGAAAGGCGTCCACCCCTGGCATGCTAGCGGTAGTCTGTGTATTTGTGCCCGTGGGTGTGCATAACACTAATGCTGCAAGGGATTTAAAATCCATAGAAATGAGATGCATTGCATTCTGTGGGGGAAGAAATGGAACCCTAATTGTGTTACTAATCACTAGGTAGCGAAAGCACAAGTGTAATGTGTCTATACTGAGATACTGTAAAAGGCATTGTCAGTGATATAATGAAAATTCATGCTATATTACAAAGTGAATGGCACTTCTGTTTTTCCCATTACAGAGAAGGCTCAGTGACTGTAAAGCTGAATATCAGGTGTACAATGCGCCAGCTGAATTCTCCCAGTGAAATAAGTCGGTTTCATGTCATTATACACAAAGAAAAACACGGCGCTGCCAATTTGTTCCATTGCAGAGAGGGTGAAAGGTTTTACATAGTGTATAAATCACCTTTGTGATTGCTGCATTACTGACAGTAATGCCTATTTCCTTTCTTCTCTGTTTTATTTCTGCATAATGTCATGACTAATGTATGACCTTTAAATGATAAACTTCCATTTCTAAACAACCATACAGCTCACGTCACATGTTTTCTGCTTTTTGCTCCTGGAATAATAAGCTTGGCCTAACACTATATACAGTTTTGTTGTTGCACATCTTGCTATCTGCATGTGCCATATTTACCTTTATGTCACAGTTTTATGTCACAGTTCCTGTATGGCGGAGCCAAACACAACTTCTGACTTACTTTCCACAGGAAGTTGTGCATGCCATTCTTCCCCACTTCCCCGATTTCATGGAAACGCACCCCTGGCAGTGAAAGCAAATCATGATGAACCATGTTACACATTACTCATTTGTACTAATATTACAGGTCTACATTTCAGGGGAAGAGAGGAGGAGAGAGGAGGAGAGGGGAGTGAAGTTTTCACAGGCTGAGGGCCGGAGATGCAGATCAGCTTGCCTGTGTGTAATGTGACAAACAGAACAAGGCCGCTCTCACTGTATCACAGGAATATCTTTTTCAATTCACTTCAATGACAAATCGAGTGGCAAAACGATTGACTGGTGATCGGACATGTCGGAAATGATCTATCCAACCATCTTGTCATCTCAGAATCGAGCCATGTATTCCCAGCATAACATTTGCATCATTCCTGGAGTAAGTGTGGACTCATCCTTTGATCGTGTTTATATACCTGCCATTGGGATCCAACACCAACAACCACTCCAGATAGGTGTGTGATTTTTTTCCATTGGAAAATACAGATGCAGCAGTATGAAACGGCAATGAGATGCAAATGTTTCCATTTTAATGAAATTTAGCTGCAATATGAACACCTACTGAGGCCTTGTTCACATTGCATTCCTTTCGCATGTCCGTTCGCGTTTGGTGTTTTTTGAGGCAATTTTTATTTGCGATTCCCGGCGATTACCTGCGCGCTGTTTTTTTTGTGAACTACTTTTCTAAGCGGTTTTGCAGAGCGATTGCGTTCTCTTTGACCTGGAAAATAATAAATATACTGTATTTATTCTGAAAAACGCGAACGCAATCGCTGCACAAAGCAATTTTACCTTCCATTGAGGCAAAATCGCCCCAAAATTGGTACAGGCAGCACTTTGCTGAGCGGATCGGCGGTTTTCTCGCCTGGAGTGACAAAATGGCTAGAGACGCCCCTGGTTCAGCTCATTAGAATAGACTGTGTAGAGTATGGCTCTCATACCACATGGAAAGGGGTAAAATTGGTCTAAGATCTTTCATTAATCTTTCAAGTGCGTACACACCATAAAGCTGGATTATTCCAAAATCAGCAGCAATGACCTTTGATTGGTCCAAACCCTACCTGCATTCAAATAGCAACTAAACTTGCACCAAGTCTGAAAAATTTGCAATTCATCAATCATCTCTAATTTTGAAATACCAAATAAGATAACTGATGCACAGATTCCCACCTAGGCATTTATTGCATAATTATGTGTATAAATAGGTGCTAATTAATGTAAATGTTTCTCGCAGCGGCTTAATGTCTTTTGAACATGAGATAAAGTAAAGTTAGTAAAAGCATTCACATGGGAGATAAAATACATTCATGCACTAGGGAAATTAAAAGAAGCAGTCCCTTGATATAGCAATATAAGAAAACGGCATACTTAGGAGAACATGATAGAGTGAAGCAATTTGATGAAAAGGTGTGCTGAGGAGACAGAACAGGGGGAAGATGAAAAGATGAAACTGTTCTGACGAACAGGACTTAGGCCTTAAACCCACTAGCAGCCTTTTCTAATCGCTAGTGATTTTGAAAAAGCTCTTGCAAATGCAATGCTATGGGGGATTTTTATAAAATCACATCGCTCAAGTGAGCTCACACCCATAGCATTATATTAGCAAGAGCTTTTCAGATTACAACTGCTAAGCAACGGCCTAGTAATGTACCGCTAGTGGGTTCCAGGCCTAAGGCTACAATTATACCATGTGCTTTGCAGTACAGTAAAACTTTGGATTGCAAGTAATTTGGTTAAATCACTTGACCACTACAGGTGGTGTTTCACCTTATGGACCAGAGCAATTTTCACATTTCAGTGCTCCTCCCATCCACTCGCTAATAAATTTATCACTGCTTACCACACCAAAATGATTTATATCTGTTTTTCACCACCAATTAGGCTTTCTTTAGGTGGTACTTTTGCTAATAATTATTTTATTCTATATGCATTTTAATAGGAATATTAAGAAAAAAAGGGGAAAAAAATCATTATTTCTTAGTTTTCAGCCATTATAGTTTTAAAACAAAACATACTACTGTGGATAAAACCCACACATTTTATTTGCCTACTTTTCCCGGCTATTACAACATTTAAATGATATACCTGGTACAATATAGGGAGACAATACTTTATTTGGTAATAAAGGTGTATTTTTTTCAGTTCTGTTCGTAATTAGGAGCCCTTATTTGCAAAAATAACAGTAATATACCCTCATGACACACATATTAAAAAGTTGAGTCCCTAAGATAACTATTTATGATTTTTTTTTTATGTCACTTTTTTCAACAAGTTTTTATTTTGGTAACTATAGGAGAAGGGGAGGTAAGGTGTTAATTAATGTGGGATTTTTTTTAAATTAAATTTAATATACGGTATGTAGGTGTTGTTGTTTATCTTGCTATCTGCATATGCCATATTTACCTTTATGTCACAGTTTTATATCCCAGTTCCTGTATGGCAGAGCCAAAAAAACCCTTCTGGCTTACTTTGCACAGGAAGTGGTGCATGCCATTCTGACCCACTTCACCTATTTCATGGAAACACGCCCTCACAAGTGCTGGCAGTGAAAGCAAATCATGATGAACCATGTTACATGTTACTCATTTCTACTAATAATACAGGCCTACATTTTTCAGAAGTTCCAGAGATTGGGGCAGATGTAAGTGGACCTAATGCTACGTACACACTTGCGATAACGATCGTTTGCAAGGTACGATAGTTACCAGACGAACAATATTGGAACGATTGGAATGCATTGATGTAATGCAGCGATCATCATACACATTTTAACGATCGTTCTCGCAGAAAAGAACGATCAGAGGGAAATGTTGCGTACATGTTTATATAAAATAAAAAAAAACCTCAATAAAATGGAGTTACAATAGATAAAAATATATGATAGTTAACTTGAAAACAAAGTTTATTTGAAATTTGTAATGTAACAATCTTTACGGGTCGCGTTACACAGGAAGTACAGAAGCTGGGCAGAATCCAACGCAGGCGCATTGGCCCTTGTAACGATCGTTTTCGGCAGATAACTACACACTATAGTTTTGTAACGATTGTCGCTCGATACAATCCGTCCTGTTGGATTTTCTCATCGTGCCGATATCGCTCGTTTGTCGTTGTACTTAATGATCGTTTGGTAAAGTTCTTTACCCGATTGTCGGCAGACCGGTCGTCAAGCTGCTGTTTCAAACGACCATAGTCGCAAGTGTATACGTACCATAAGATTAAAGGTCAAAAGGGAGGGACTGTACGCTGTTTTTTTTTCTATATCTTTATCCAGAGTATGTGGAAAACCTGGTCTATTACAATGCAGCGTATGAACATCCCTTATATAATGGTTTGGACAGCAATCGGGTATGATTCAATGCACATAGGGCCCAATCCAATTCACTTCACTAGGGGTATTTTTACTTTTTGACCACCGGATGTCCCCCCACTTTATTCCTGTGTACTGTTAACAGTACACAGCAAGTGTTGTGAGTATGTTTTTACTTTCACTTTGTCAATGACCACCGGCACCTCACTGATGCCGGTGATCATTGATCACAGGTACTTTGATTGGAGGAATGGGAACATATCTTCCCATTCACAAATCAATGTACTAACCGGCGGCGATGAGAAAGCACGCATCAAGTGGTCGTGGCGAGGTACGTTTATCTACACCCGTGAAGCTAAGATAAAGTCTCAAGGGCCGTAGATATACTGGCAACGGACACATAAGTGGTTAAGAGAGGTTTGCAAGAAAAGCACAAATATTTATGAAATATTGACTTGATAAGCGAGCAACGTCTGTCTGATGTACAAGCACACAACGTTTACACGCATCACGTTATCAGAACTGAGTCCACGGTTCTTCTTACTTTGACGCTGCATGATTGTAATTAATCTGATTGTAGGGACTGTACAGTGTCACGTTTCTGTGAAACTGGCATCAGAGCTGAATGAAACAAAAAGATTTATTCATACCTGGGGCTTCCTCCAGCCCCATCCACTCGGATCACTCCCACACCGCCGTCCTCCGCTGCCCGCAGCTTCGGGAATCGGGTCCCTGCACTTCTGTCGGCTTCAGTCTGATGTAAGAGAAGTGTGCTCTTTGCGTACCTCTCCAGCAGCCACTGGAGAGATACATAGAGGGCGCACTTTTCCTGCATAGACTGGAGCCGACTGACGGAAGTGCAGGGACCCGGTTCCCCAAGCTGAGGGCAGTGGAGGACGGCGGCGTGGGAGCGATCCGAGCGGAAGGGTGCTGGAGAAAGCCCCATATATGTATAAATCTGTTTATTTTATTAACCAGCCTGGCGTTCTATTAAGATCGCCAGGCTGGCGACCGGATGTTTTTTTTTAAATAAAAAAAAAAAAACTATCGCATGCAGCCAACTAAAAGTTGGCTGCATGAAAGCCCACTAGAGGGCGCTCCTGTTGCATACTTCTGATCGCCGGAGGCGATGAGCGGCCTTTCTTGTTTCGCTTTCCTCGTCGCCTGACGTCAGCCGCCTCCGATCCAGCCTTTAGCGATGGCCGGAACTGTTTGGTCCGGCTGCGCTGGGCTCGGACGGCTGGGGGGACCCTCTTTCGCCGCTGCACACGGCAGCGGCAATCAGGTAGCACACACGGCTGGCAAAGTGCCGGCTGCATGTGCACCTTTTTTATTTGATAAAAATCGGCCCAGCAGGGCCTGAGCGGCAGCCTCCGGCGGTAATGGACGAGGTGAGCTCGTATATACCGCCAGGCTGGTTAAAGGGACTCCGAGCTCACCCAAAAAAAGAAAGTTGTACTCACCAGGGGCTTTCTCCAGCCCAGTGCTGGTCGGGAGGTCCCACGCCGGCGTCCTGGCTCCTCTCCTTCTCCCCGCTCCGGAATGGCTGACAGGCCGCAGCCCGGGCGACACTCGGCAGAGTGTCGGGCTGCTCCTTCCGCGTATGACGCGGCTGACGTCACACGCCGGCCGCCTCGCGTCATCATGGCGGCCGGCGTGAAATTACTGTGCATGCACGCTTTAATCGCGCATGCGCAGTACTTTCACGCCGGCCGCCGTGATGACGCGAGGCGACCGGCGTGTGACATCAGCCGCGTCATACGCGGAAGGAGCAGCCCGACACTCTGCCGAGTGTCGCCCGGGCTGCGGCCTGTCAGCCATTCCGGAGCGGGGAGAAGGAGAGGAGCCAGGACGCCGGCATGGGACCTCCCGACCAGCACTGGGCTGGAGAAAGCCCCTGGTGAGTACAACTTTCTTTTTTTGGGTGAGCTCGGAGTCCCTTTAAGCTCTGGTACACTTTAAGTACCAGCGATCTCTGCCCCTTAAAGAGAACCAGAGATGAAGAATAAATAGATTTATACATGCTTTGGGGCTTCCTCCAGCCCCATAAGCCTGGATCGCTCCCACGCCGCCATCCTCCGCTGCCTCTGTCAGCCGGTACCGGGTCCCGTAATTTCATCCAGTCAATGCAAGCGCAGTGCGCTCCCTCCATATTGCGCAGGCGCATGCGTACAAAGCCGGAGGGAGCCCCTGTGCATGTGTACAACTGGTCGCGTCCGGCAGAAGTGACGGGACCCGGTACCGGCGATAGAGGCAGTGGAGGATGGCGGCGTGGGAGCGATCCAGGCTTATGGGGCTGAAGGAAGCCCCAGGTATGTATAAACTTTTTTAATTTTTAAGGATCCCCTCGTCTCTGGTTCCCTTTAAGGATCAGAGACTGCTGGTACAAGGAACTGCAGAATATCGACGAATTGCCGCAGATACCCGCCGTCCACCTTACATTGATAAACTGGGTCAGGAGCCAACGAAATAGGCTCCTGACCAGCTCACAGGGCTCCGTTGTTATAGAGATGGCAGAACAAGTGAGGTGGGACGGGAAGACAGCGGCGGGAGCGATGAGAATGCGCTGCGTTGGTTGAGCTGAAATCTACACCCTGGCAGTCACATAAGCATCAAAACAGGGCGTAGATTTCAACTAGCATCATCCTTAACCGGTTAATAGATATACACCAGCACTTTATTTGCATGTACTGTTTTCAGCTTATGTTTTCAGCTTGTGTTTTCAGCTAATGCTCAGGACACCATCTCCGTCTTGGAGTACCGAAGCCCTTGTTTAGATTGTGAGGAAACAATAATACGGGCTCGGACTCCACACTGCCTTCACTCTACTATTATATATTAAATAAATATTATATATTATTAAGACAAATAGACAAGACAAATAACATTTATATTGCGCTTTTCTCCTTGCGGACTCAAAGCGCCAGAGCAGAGCAGCAGCCACTAGGGCGCGCTCTATTGGCAGTAGCAGTGTAAGGGAGACTTGCCAAAGGTCTCCTACTGAATTAGTGCTGGCTTACTGAACAGGCAGAGCCGAGATTCGAACCCTGGTCTTCTGTGTCAGAGGCAGAGCCCTTAACCATTACACCATCAGCCAACTGCCAATTAAATTAAACAGAGAAAAAAACAATAGGCAAAGTAGTGTATAATGATAAAAAGTCCATTAATTATATACGTATGTATAAGACTCTCCCATGGCGTGGTATAAATGAAAAAAAAACGTGTAAGAAATAAGGAGTGCTGTATTCAAAGCCTCTTCTTCTCACTGGAGGAGTGGATTGACGCCGATTCTGCATTGTACGCATGAGCAAAACAAACTCTTTCTGTGCCTGCGTGTTGACACGACAAAGTGACGCATCGGGTGAAGCTGATTGGATGATATCCCGGAAGCCGATCCATGCGGTCCACCGGGTGATGTGTCTGCGTTCCACGGCTGTAAACTGTACAGAGGGAAGGGAGAGTTTTTACAGTCAGTGCCCATGGCGGAGGTTGAAGTAAACGGGGGAAATGTTTCTCTTTCTACATCTCAGAGCTCCAACCCCCTGTCCAGGAAACTCAACAAGATCCTGGAGACACGGCTGGATAATGACAAGGTGAGGATTCAGGATGCTGGACAGTAGAGGCCAGAGATGTCAGTCTTATACCTTCCCAGGCTGTACTGAAGCTACAGCACATAGAGTGCAGCTGAGACTTGTAGTCCTACTACAGAGACAAACGTGATAGAGCCACACTACTCTACTGAACGTGCCCAATAAATGCTGAGTATAACATTTAGCACAATATGAAACACATATTGTGCATGCAGTATAGTACAGTACAGTGTGCATGCAACATGGTACAATACAAATGCAGAAATCAGTACTATAAATGCAGTACAGTAGCTGAAACATTGTCTCCTGAAATGAACATAGTTCATAGTTTTGGTGGAAAGTTTTGGTAACGATTACTGTACACACGTTGCAATCAATTGAGAGGCTTGACAAATAAGTGGAGGATCACTGCAAGTTAAGCAATAATGGTCATTTGTTTCATATTTAGTGACCCAGCTTAGGGAACAGATAAACAATGAGACGTGATACCTTCACATACTCTAGATTTTTGTTATGGATTATCTCAAGCAATTGTCTCATGTGATGAAAATCTAGCATCTATATCATTTCTGGATCCCTTTTCCTAATCAAGAACATAAAAGGTGTTTTATTGAATCTACCTTACAGGACTGTTTGCAAGCTCTTTTTCAATGATTTTCAGGTTGCCAGAGCAACCAAGCAGCTTGGGGTGACCCAAACTACTAGGAATGTATAGGGGGCTAAAAGAGACCGAAAAGCCATCCTACTAAAAGGCAAATCACTCCAAGCGTTTCTGATTGCTAGTGATTCAAAAACTACTTTTCCTATGTTATGCCCTATTTCTCGCTTACATAGCTGATTGTGGTTTTAGCAACGCCCAGTGTGTGCGATACGCAAAACATCAGAAGTGTATAGACTGCACTGTCTGAGAGTTACATAGAGGCCTGCCCTGATACACAAAAACTAGTCTAGTTTGTGGGACCCAGCAGGAAACCTCATAGGGAACAGTTATCCAATCACTGCACCTTTTACAGTATAAAGTGTTGTATTTGGCCAAATAGTTTAAGCATACTTTCCTACAACTTATTTGGAACCTAGCTGTTCGAGAGGGTGCTGTCTACCCAATCACGATTACCGGAATTTCCCTATGATGTTTCGTGCTGGGTCCCCAAAACTAAACTAGAGCTGAAAAATCTGGTGAAGTTGCAATTCCGTGAATTAGGCCAGAAACCCACCAGGAGCGATTTTCTGAGCGTTTTGCGATTTGAAAACTCTTGCTAATGTAATGCTATGGGTGTGATCCCACTTGAGTGATGTGATTTTATAAAAATCTTCCATAGCATTGCATTAGCAAGAGCTTTCTCAAATCACTAGCGATTAGAAAGCGCTCCTAGTGGGTTTCTGGCCTTATACATGAATGAGATCTGCATCGCATTAGAGAGATTTATAGAGCAATGAAAGTCCCGTACACTGCTATGGCCATCCGCATTGCTTGCGCCCTGCAAGTGGGGAAGTGACCTTATCCTATGACAATTTTCACACTAGAGCAATTTGTTTTTCTTAAAATCACAAATACACTGCATGTAGCATTTGCACAGCAATTGTGTTAAAAGTAAAATCGCTTACGGTACTACAAAATAGCTTTGCGTTTGCATTTTAGGATTTACAGTGTGAAACAGCACTTAGTAAAGCTAGTTAACAGGGAAATGTGAATATGCCTAAAAAGTATCATTGAAATAAAGAGCCTGCTAAAATGTTCACCTGATGTGCATAAATAATGTTGATGATCATTTATGTTTACAGGAAATGCTGGAAGCCCTTAAATCCCTCTCCATATTTTTCACTGAAAACAGTTTGAGGAGTCGGAGGAATCTGCGTGGAGATATAGAGCGCAGAAGTTTATCCATAAATGAAGAATTTGTGACTATATTTAAAAAAGTTAAAGAGGTATGTTAAAGTGTAACTCCAGCTACATGTTTGCTGTGACTGTCATTGTAAAAGGCAGCTATGTATATAAATGGTTTTGGTAATCACTGCACTTAGCAGAAGCTTTCACTTCTCACTTGCAACTTTTGATTTTTTTTTTATATGTATATTTATACAGTAAATAAAAAATATGGAGGCTGCCATATTTATTTCCTTTAAACTATAACATTCTTTTACAAGATGGCTGCTAGATTTTAACAGGAAGGCTGGAGATCCACTTTAAAGAAAAGTGTAGTATTATAAATGATCATGTTTTATGTGGTTAAATTACAGCTAAACATAAATTTAGGCATGGGAAATTATGTAAGCAATCATATTTAAATTATAAGCAGTGTATAGAAGCAAAGTGCTGGAATGTATTCCTTTTCATGTGCCAATTATGCTTGGAACTCCAGTGTACCCTCCACATCCTTCTCACTTCCCTTTAAAGCAAACCTGTAAGGTGTTCTATACTACATTTGGAATACTTACCTGTGGAGGGGGAAGCCTCTGGATCCTGAAAAGGCCTCCCTGTCTTCCTCAGCCAGGCCGATCCAGCGATGAAACCCCCAAGCGCAGCCGCAGTGTGCCTATGCAGTAGCACTGATCCGCTTGAGCTTTGGAGGAAAAAGTCGAGCCCGATCGGTTCCATGCCACTGTGCAGTGGCGGATGGCTCGGGTATGTGCAGTAGCAAGGAACCAATTACGGTAGGCTTGTTTGTTTTCTGACAAACAGGTCTGTGCTACTGCTCATGTCTACAAGAAATTTTTTTTGGGGGGGTGGGAGGTGTCAGGCTAACCCCCTCCCCTAAAGGGGAGTGCCCTGTGGGGAGCCCCATTTTTCCCTACAGGTATACTTTAAAGGACCAACCAAAATAGAAAAGAGGTGGAACACCCCTGGCTAAAAAGTTGCTTATATTGCGGAACATGTGCTTCTGTTCCGCAATACAAGCAACTTTTGCAGCCGGTGGTGTGCTTCTTTTCTATTTTGCTTGGTTCCAGGACTGTTTTGAGCAGTTTGGTCGAGGCTTGGCACTGGCCTATCTCCAGGATACTTATACCTTAAAGGGAACCTAAACTGAGAAGGATATGTTTTTTTTTCTTTTAAAATAATACCAGTTGCCTGAATTGCCTGCTGATCCTGTGTCTCTAATACTTTTAGCCACAGCCCCTGAACAAGCATGCAGATCAGGTGCTCTGACTGAAGTCAGACTGGATTAGCTGCATGCTTGTTTCAGGTCTGTGATTCAGCCACTGCTACAGCCAAAGACAACAGCAGGACTGCAAGGCAATTGGTATTCTTTAAAAGGAAACATCCATATCCCTCTCAGTTAAGGTTCCCTTTAACAGCTGTTTCCGTGGTACTATACACATGGTTGGACACTCTCTCTAAAGCAGTATTCTCCAACCCTGTCCTCAAGGCCCACGAACAGTGCATGTTTTGTGGAAATCCACAGAGGTAGATAATCAGCTCTGCTGCGATACTAATTTCCTCACCTGTGAATGAGTGTGGTTTTCTGCAAAACATGTACTGTTGGTGGCTGGTGAGCCTTGAGGACAGGGTTGAGGAACTGTGCTTTAAAGGACATATGAATTGAGAGTGATATAAAGGTAGCCAAATCAGAATCGGAATCAGTTTATTTCGCCAAGTAAGTTTGCACCTACAAGGAATTTGTCTTGGCAGTTGCTTAACAAACGCAAACACAAACAAAAAAAATATAAGGACAGACAGTATGTATATTACAAGTCAAGGACAGTATGTGAGTATAGTGGCAGTAAGCAAGGTGAGAATTGTTAATTTACAGTTCTGTGCTGATTACTTTCAAGTCCTAGCAGCTCTAACGTGGTTCAGCATTAAGTATGGCTACCCCTTGAGGAAAAAAGCTGTTCCTGTGTCTAGAGGTTTTAGTTGCGATTGACCGGAATCTTACTCCTGAAGGCATGCGCTGGAAGATGGAGTGAGCAGGGTGAGAGGGGTCAGAGGCAATTTGGTTGCTCTCATTCTGCACCTGCTAGTGTAAAGATCCTGCAGGGAATGTAAGCTACAGCCAATTATCCTTTCCGCTGTTCGGATGATGCGCTGCAGCCTCCCCCTTTTCCTTTTAAACAATACCAGTTGCCTGGCATTCCTGCTGATCTTTGGCTGCATTAGTATCTGCCTGGATCACACACCTGAAACAAGTATGCTACTAATCCAGTCAGACTTCAGTCAGAAGCACCCGATCTGCATGCTTGTTCAGGGTCTATGTCTAAAAGTATTAGAGGCACATGATCAGCAGGGCAGCCAGGCAACTTGCATTGTTTAAAGGTAACCTGAGGTGAGAGGGATAATGGAGGCTGCTATATTTATTTCCTTTGAAACAATACCAGTTGCATGGAAGCCCTGCTTGTCTGTTTGGCTGCAGTAGTGTCTGAAGAACACCAGAAACAAGCATGCAGTTATTCTTGTCAAATTTGACAAAAATGTTTGAGAGACCTGATCTGCTGCATGCTTGTTCAGGGCCTATAACTAAAAGTATTGGAGGCAGAGGATCAGCAGGGCAGCCAAACAACTGGTATTGCTTAAAAGGAAATCCAATATGGCAGCCTTCATAGCTCTCTCAGTTCAGGTGTCCTTTGAATTCAATTTTCTTGATTGATTACCTTTTTTTTTTTATGTAACCAATCCACCATACACTTCTCCTTTTTTTCCATTACAGCCATTAAATAACTAGCAAAGAATTTCAGAAAATTGATAGATTTTTCTCAATTGAAAAAAACAAAACAAATTACATTCTATTTTCCTATACTATTGATTGTTTTAATTGAAAAGACTGCATGCGGTGCGTTTACTAGATGATGCACACATTTACATTGGCAGTGAAGCATATTTCACATCGCATTGCACTCCTAATGCACAATCCTATCGCAGTGCAATGTGCATATTGTGAAGGTAGCCTTATAGTATAAAGGCTCATACACACATCAGACTATAGTCTTTAAAAAAATGAAAGATCACAGACCAATCTTACCACCCTTCATGTAGTATAAGAGCCATACCTACACAGTGTTTTCTATGGAGCTGAACTCCACATCAGAAAAAAATCTTTGCAAGATGCTGCACACACAGATGCTGTACAGACACAAAAGTATCTGCAAAAGATCTGTTCCTGCCAAAATCCATTCCTGCAAATTGCATTCATAGTCTATGAGATCTGCAGATCATCACACACACCTTGTTTAACTGACATTCATTTGCAGATCAGACAATCATCTGCAGATCTGAAAATACATCCTGGTGGATCTGATCTGCAGATTAATGTCTGTTAAACAAGGTGTGTATGATGATCTGCAGATCTCATAGACTATGAAGGCAATTTGCAGGAATGGATCTTTGGCAGGAACAGATCTTTTGCAGATACTGATCTTTTGTGTCTGTACAGCATCTGTGTGTGCAGCATCTTGCAAAGATTTCTGTCTGATGGGGAGTTCAGCTCCATAGAATAGACTGTGAAGGTATGGCTCTCATACTACATGGAAGGGGGTAAAATTGGTCTGTGATCTTTCATTTTCCAAAGACTATGGTCTGATGTGTGTATGAGCCTTAAGTCACTGGCCAGGAATGAGCATGCAGATCAAATGCTTTGACTCTGGTCTGACTCCATTGGCTGCATGCTTGTTGCAGGTGTGTGCCTGAAAAAATAACTAAAGCCGTAAGCTCAGCATGGCAGCCAGGCAAGCGGCATTGTTTATAAGGGAATAAAGATGGCAGCCTCCGTATTCCTTTCAATTCTGGTTCCCTTTTAAATACTGCTCCTGTGTTGTTACTCTTTTATATTGGTGTGTATGTCGCTATATTTTGCATCCATGAAAATGAATAATTTTGAAGGGCCTATACAGTGTTTTTAGTATACTTTAAAATAAATTTGTTTAGATTGCTTTCCTTTATGCCTGATATACACATAGTTACATAGTTATTTGGGTTGAAAAAAGACATACGTCCATCGAGTTCAACCAGAGAACAAAGTACAACACCAGCCTGCTCCCTCACATATCACTGTTGATCCAGAGGAAGGCGAAAACCCTTACAAGGCATGGCCCAATTACCCCCAAAAGGGAAAAATTCCTTCCCGACTCCAGATGGCAATCAGATAAATACACCCGATGCAAGTTCCCTTTATATCGCCGGGCAGAATTGTCAATTTCCGATTAACGTCTGACCTGCTCCCTATCGATAACGTGTTCATTTCTGTGCAGTAATGATCTGAAAATCAATCCCATTATTGATTAGGATCAGATTGGACATGTTGGAAAATATCGATTTGACCTGTCGCTCTAACTGGAAATTGCATTGTTTGTACATTATGTCTTTGTAATTGTGTGTTGGAGTGAAGTGTAAGTGGTTATTTAATGGTCAGAAATGTGTGTTTTCAGGAATTGGAAAGTATAAATGAAGATGTAGAAGCTATGAGCAACTGCTGCCAGGATATGACCAGCCGCCTGAAGGTAATAAAGCTACATTATTTAACCACTTCCCTGCCCTGGTCGTTTTCACTGTTCAGCTCAGCTCTGATAACTTTGGCAATAACTTTATAAATAATTATCACAATTAAATGATCTTTATATTTTTTTTTTATACAGGACAAATTAGGCTTTTTGTGGCTGATATTTGTTTTTAGTAAAGACATTATTTTCTATGTATTTTAAAAGGAAAATAAGGAAAAAGTGAAATAATACACTATAGCTTTAATGTAAATCGCTTCTATTGTACATTAAACCCACACCTTTTATTTGTCTATCTCTCCTGTTTATTTAAACAGTTCATTTGTTTTAATATGTATTAAGGGGCCCATACACCTAACGATTTTCCCGCCGATATACAGCAGACTCGATCACTGTGATCGAATCTGCTGTGAAATCGTTGCGCAAAAGATTGATTTCCGTCCGAAATGAAACGTTCCCGTCGAGCCGTCCGTGCGGAAGATTTTGCTCGATCGCCGGCGGGTCTGGAGTGCGTCGATAGAGGCGTTTGAATGCCCGACGGCCGACGCTATACAGCGGCAATAATACATTACCTGCTCCGGCCGGCGCGAGTCCTCCCGGTCACCGCTGTCTCTTCTCCGCTCTGGGCTCCAGGACTGCAGCTTCACTGAACTTCCTGTCCCGGCAGGAAGTTTAAACAGTAGAGCACCACCACAGATTGTGATCGGTTTCATGCTGAAATCAATTCACAATCTGTTTGCAGTAAAGGCTGCCATACGATCCCTTTCTGATCAGATTCGATCATAGAGGGATCTATCTGTTGGTCGAATATGATGGCAAATCGACCAGTGTATGGCCACCTTTAGTAAGCCATTGTATATACCCTTCTCTCTTGTTACGTCTGTCTGCTCCTGGAATGTTTGTTTTACATTTTTACACATTAATCCTGCCATTGAATTCTCTGGGAGGAAGAGAGGGGGTTTGCTGTCATTACAACTGTGTAGAATTGTTGTCAGCTCAGAGATAAAGAGTGTAATCTAGGATTTTGTAAGGAGGGGAGTGTAGAGACTTATTTTCACTTCATGGAGCAGGAAGTTGTTAATCTTCTACACCAGTCTCAACATTACAACAGCATGTTCCCCTTAAAGAACAAGCGACACCCATGCTAACCTAGAAATAAAGAACACATACAGTGGTGTGAAAAACTATTTGCCCCCTTCCTGATTTCTTATTCTTTTGCATGTTTGTCACACTTAAATGTTTCTGCTCATCAAAAACCGTTAACTATTAGTCAAAGATAACATAATTGAACACAAAATGCAGTTTTAAATGATGGTTTTTTATTATTTAGTGAGAAAAAAAACTCCCAATCTACATGGCCCTGTGTGAAAAAGTGATTGCCCCCCTTGTTAAAAAATAACTTAACTGTGGTTTATCACACCTGAGTTCAATTTCTGTAGTCACCCCCAGGCCTGATTACTGCCACACCTGTTTCAATCAAGAAATCACTTAAATAGGAGCTATCTGACACAGAGAAGTAGACCAAAAGCACCTCAAAAGCTAGACATCATGCCAAGATCCAAAGAAATTCAGGAACAAATGAGAACATAAGTACTGTAACTGAGATCTATCAGTCTGGTAAAGGTTATAAAGCCATTTCTAAAGCTTTGGGACTCCAGCGAACCACAGTGAGAGCCATTATCAACAAATGGCAAAAACATGGAACAGTGATGAACCTTCCCAGGAGTGGCAGGCTGACCAAAATTACCCCAAGAGCGCAGAGAAAACTCATCCGAGAGGCCACAAAAGACCCGAGGACAACAGCTAAAGAACTGCAGGCCTCACTTGCCTCAATTAAGGTCAGTGTTCACGACTCCACCATAAGAAAGAGACTGGGCAAAAACGGCCTGCATGACAGATATCCAAGGCACAAACCACTTTTAAGCAAAAAGAACATTAAGGCTCGTCTCAATTTTGCTAAAAAACATCTCAATTATTGCCAAGACTTTTGGGAAAATACCTTGTGGACCGACGAGACAAAAGTTGATTTTTTTGGAAGGTGCGTGTCCCGTTACATCTGGCGTAGAATTAACACAGCATTTCAGCAAAAGAACATCATACCAACAGTAAAATATAGTGGTGGTAGTGTGATGGTCTGGGGTTGTTTTGCTGCTTCAGGACCTGGAAGGCTTGCTGTGATAGATGGAACCATGAATTTTACTATCTACCAAAAAATCCTGAAGGAGAATGTCCGGTCATCTGTTCGTCAACTCTAGTTGAAGCGATCTTGGGTGCTGCAGCAGGACAATGACCCAAAACACACCAGCAAATCCACCTCTGAATGGCTGAAGAAAAACAAAATGAAGACTTTGGAGTGACCTAGTCAAAGTCCTGACCTGAATCCTATTGGGATGTTGTGGCATGACCTTAAAAAGGCAGTTCATGCTAGAAAACCCTCAAATAAAGCTGAATTACAACAATTCTGCAAAGATGAGTGGGTCAAAATTCCTCCAGAGCGCTGTAAAAGACTCGTTGCAAGTTATCGCAAACACTTGATTGCAGTTATTGCTGCTAAGGGTGGCCCAACCAGTTATTAGGTTCAGGGGGCAATCACTTTTTCACACAGGGCCATGTAGATTTGGAGTTTTTTTTTCTCACTAAATAATAAAAACCATCATTTAAAACTGCATTTTGTGTTCAATTATGTTATCTTTGACTAATAGTTAACGGTTTTTGATGAGCAGAAACATTTAAGTGTGACAAACATGCAAAAGAATAAGAAATCAGGAAGGGGGCAAATAGTTTTTCACACCACTGTATATAAGTAGATAAATACTACTTCTACTTACATAACAGATGTATTGTGCTATCAACGTAATGATTCCTGTGAATTTTATAAAGGAAAAGCAGAAAATCCTATTCTAGGAAGTGGCCATCTTGCCAAGCTAATGCTGACATCCTATCCTCCCTGACACCTGTTCCCCCCCCCCCCCTCTCTTCTCTTGCTCATTGTGTATTCATTAGCTGCCCTCCTCCCAGAGTCTTCAGACACTCCCACTGAGGTGTATACTAACAACTGCACTGTCTTATCTTTCAATCATTGAGTCCCCTCAGCCTTGCTTGTAAATACAAGTAACCAGAGGGAGTTTCTAATAAGCAGCTAGGCAGGGAAATAAATGGAAGAGGAGGAATATGTTATAGATAAAAAAAGTTTTGAATGCAGGATTAGCGTCTTTATCACTTAATACACTCAGACCAGTTGCTGTTGAAAATAGATTTTTATGGTGACAATACCGCTTTAAAGAGAAACCGTAACCAAGAATTGAACTTCACCCCAAACAGTAGCTGATACCCCCTTTCATATGAGATTTTTCACAAACAGATCATCAGGGGGCTCTGTATGGCTGATATTGCGGTGAAACCCCTCCCACAGTGTGATGTCAGGACCATGGTTCTAACATCACACTGTGGGAGCCTTGTTGCATTGTGGGAAATAACAGCTGTTTCCAACTGCCAAAAAAGCAAGCAGCAGCTACTTCCACTGACATCACCTGCCAGCAGTAAAAATGTCACCATGTGATAAATGTCAGAATGTAAATCAGGGAGAGGAAAGATTTTACAATGGGCAAACACTGACTAAATCATTTATACTTAATATGTTATATTATTATATTATATATAATAAATAATGTAAAAAATGAAGCACTTATTCTATTACTTTATTTTCCCGGATCGTCACTCGGACAGCACCCCTGGATGAGACTTGTCTCCCTCCCCACCGTGGACAGGAACTGCAAAAGAAGAATTTGCATAAGCGACAGGCAGCCTGCTATATAAGCTACTTACTTGCTGCTATACTTCAGTATAGTTTCCTGTCCCGGACGGAGCGGAGGGAGAGGTCTCCAGGGTGCCATCCGTGTCAGTCGGCAGGGGCAGCGTGTAGCAGGACTCCCATCAGAGCTGAGCAGTGATCAGTGGGGAGTCCTGCAGCGTATGGGAGGCTTCTCCAGTAAAGGCGGCTGTGTTATGCGCGCAGGCGCGCGCATGAAGAAGGTCACTTCCGGTTCACCCGGAAGTAGTCACGCGCTGGCGTCCCGCGTGATCTGAGGTCTGCAGAGCGGCAGGGGCCGCGGCGGTGAGAAGCGAATCAGCCGAACAGCTGATTCCAATTAAGATGCCTGACCAAGCGGCAGGGGCCGCGGCGGTGATATGCAGTCAGCCTGCAGGCTGATTCATCAAGGTATGTGAGGCTGATTAACATAAATTATGCAACAAGGGTAGCATTGATTGTCTTCAGCTGGGTCTGCTTATGTGTATTTAAGCTAGAGGTGAGTCCATGATTCAGATGTTGCTGGCAATCATGGAGGACGCTTCAGGTTCAGCTCCTTTGCAGTCTGCGAAGTCTGGCCAAGACCCCTCTCTGGCAAGTAGATGTGGTACCTGAAATACTCCTGCTTGTTTGATATATAATATAAAACCTCTAGTAATATTTGTTCCTTGTTTGTGTTTTTTATAGCCTAAAAAACATGACAAGTCGGACAAATCTGATAAAAATGAAATTCCTCTTTAATGGAATGTACTTTTACCCCAGTACCAGTGTTGTACTGTATGTAACATCATTTTTAGTACTCCTTTAGGCTAAGTTCACAGTGGTCAATTGCATAACGCATAAGTTATGAGAGTGAACTGCAATGGAGACTGGACATCGACTTTAATGCAAAGCCTGCATGCAACAAATTCAAATTCAAATAATGCAATCATGTACATAGCTGTACTGTGAACAGCCCCATAGAACTGCATGGGCAGCAAGTTGACATGCAGAATTCTTCAATGGAACTGATCACTGTGAACAGTGCCTTAAGCATTTACCCGTTCAGTAGGGAGTCTTTGGGCAAGGCTCCCTAACACTGTAGGATGGCTGATTGAGCACGCCACTCGTGGCTGCAGCTCTCAAATGTTTTGAGTCCAACAGGAGAAAAGCGCTATACAAATGTTAGGATTATTATTAAAGCATAGAAAGGGAGGGACAAAGACAGAGGCTTTCCCTCGGAACAAGGGAGAAAAATAGGGCACAATAAAGGAAGTTTGTGGTTTGCTGCTGTTAATCCCAAGTATTTGTGTTCAGTTTTACAAGTATCCTTAGCAATACTGCAGCCCAGGGGCGTTGCTAATACCCTAAGAGATCCGGGGCACTTTTGGGTACTCCAGTTGGAAAATGGGTGTGGCCAGGCACCATAATGTGGGTGTGGTCATGGGTGGAGCCAAATGTACAAGAACTTCATAGCAGTCTAAGTAGGCCTGCTCAGCAAAATTTTGGATGAAGCCCCCTCTCTCCATTAATACAAAAGAAAATGCAGCATAACACATAAATAGTCAGTGTCACTTAAACATAACTAGGAAGAGTTACCTGGCTTCTGTGCTGGTTAGTTTGGCTTTCTGCTGGGCGGGCTGGCCTGCCGCCAGGTTACCTGTCAGCTTCCCCATAGCAGTCCCTATCCTCCTACCGGACCCCCTCCCATGCTCCCATTCAGGCACCACAACTCCCAGCATGCCCCCATAAAAGAACCACAGCTCCTGCACCCCCCCATAAAGGCATTACAGCACCCAGCCTGGCACCACAGTACCCAGTATGCCCACAAAGAGGCACCACAGCACCCAGTATACCCCTGATTGATGCACCACAGCCGACTGTGCCTGGGGTACAACCAGGGCACCCCAGAATAGATCCGGAGCACGTACCACTGATCTTTGGGGCTAGCAACTCCCCTGCTGCAGCTTCTAATCACATAATTGCGTGCTGTAAGACTCTCAGTCTCCTGTTTTCTTGTGTGTGGCATAGTCTGCGGTGGGCCCATATGTATTAGAAAAAAAAATGCACAAATGTCCCAGGATTAGTGCAGATTTTTTGTGCCGATTGAACCTATATCATGGAGCACCAACCAAAACCATTTGTGCTGAAATGTTCTTTTGTAGTGACGTGACAGGTGCCCGCCAGCCCAGAGAATAAGTGGGTAGCAGCAAATTCTCATAGGATTCCTTTCCCTCTTGTAAACTAAAGGAAAAAAATGTCTGGTTTTCTAGTTAGTTAATACGGTACTAAGTTGTCAGTGAGATTTCTTGTTGATGTTTAGAGGGACCCTGAGCAGAGGCACTGGGTATGCATTTACGCATTCCCACGTATAATTGGTAATGCCGATACTCACCCTGCCCTGTGTTAAAGTCTCCACATCCCGGTTTGCCTTTCTAAATTACCTTACAGCAGCAACTCTGCCGAAAGTCGCGATGTGACCTCGGAACAGGTCCTCTCTGCGCAGGCTTCCTTTCTTCTTTAGAACAGAAAAACCAGGAGGCAAAGACTTTAACAGAGGACAAGGTGAGTGTATCGGCATTACCAATTATATGTGGGTATACTTAAATTTATACCCAGTGCCTTTGCTCCGGGTCCTTTTAATACCAGTACAAATGCTAAATTAAACCTCCATGTTCCCCCTTTGAAAGGGTAATCGAACATTTCAGAGATTTCAGCTGTACTCCTTCCACCAATGCGATGACACTCTGGCTTCTACACTGATGCAGATAAAAACAAGGAACATCAAGAGCCCCAATAGTGTAATATGTACTGGTAAATGGTTACTAGATAGAGTAAATATTAATACTCACAAACCACGGTCACCATTAGGCAACCACTGTAAAAGCAGGTGGGGAGATTTTCCTGACCCCACTCAGGAATAAGAAGTCGCTCTCTGTAGATGAGAAAAAAGGGGGTTCAACCCTCCACCCAGGGTGGACTCAATATTCTGCAGGAGAACAGAGGCGCCAAAAGGATAAAAGGAAGCTAAATGAGCTTAAAAACCAAATTCTTGGTAAATACACTGATGCGCAGAGGTTGACATCACAATGGTGGGTTGCCTGTTCTTCTACATCCCAGAAGTTAAGGTTCCAATAGGACGCCAAGTGGGTAAATCTAGGAGACCAGCTAGATGATGAAGAGTGGGAAGAATGTTTAATATCATGCCCAGTTTCTCCCTGCCTCAAAAACATGCTAACCCAATTATATGTTCTTCACCAGAGTTCCCTTACCCCAGCCCATCTCACTAAATATTTAAAACAACTGTCCTAAGTGCTTATCACCCAACCCTACATTCCTCCACCTACTCTGGCAATGTTACATTATGTAATGAGTTCTCCAGTCACTTTGACCTCAAAATTTGCATTTTTTAAATATTTTTTATGAGTTCACACCTAAATATGATACAACATTTATGCTCGAGACTCTTTGATGCAAAGCAATATGTAGCTTTTCACTGGTTGTCCCAAACTTGCCTCTCCATAGATGACTGGAAATCCAGAATAAAAGCCACACTGCACTTTAAATGCTTGCTATACCAACATAGAGGTTGTCCTAACCTATTCTCTCGAATATGGGACCGATATAATTCCTCACTTTGCATATCCACTATGTATACATATCACTGTGTAAAAATCCTTCTCGGCTGGTTTTCTCTCTTCTTATGTCATGCTGAAGACTAATGTTGTGAGCGGCTAAGTTACTATATTTCATGTACTGCTACACTAATTACCGCTTTTACCTCGTCTTGTATATACCAATTCGTGTCTCAATAAATGCCTTTGGTTGACAATAAAAAAGGTTTGAAGGCTCTTTTACACTTCATGCGATACTGATTTCCGATTTTGATGTGATTTTACATGCAATTCTGATTTTTGAAGTGAATCTGAAGTGATTGGAGCAAAAAAAACAAAACAAAAACCGATACTCACCTAAGGATAGGCAAGGCTCTGGGTCCAATATAGCCTTCCCGTTCCTCACATGGTCTGCTCATTGCAACGCGGGGTCCCCCATTCAAGGAGGCTTTGGCAGTCTTCGGGAGCATGAGTACCCCAGAAGATAGGTGGCTCCGTACTGCGCAAGTGCGAGTGTGCGATAATTTGTGCTGCACGGTATGTAGTGATAGCGGAAGTGAGCAGTCTCTGACCCATCGGTCTGGGACTGCTAACAGGGGAGCCAGGGCTGGAAAGTGAGGCCCATGAGAGGAACAGGAAGGCTGTGTTGGACCCAGAGCCTTTCCACTCCTTAGGTGAGTATTTGGTTTATTTCCCAATCCCTTCAGACTCTTTTTAAGAGTTTTAAATGGATCCTTTGATCAGCCAATGAAGAGCTTGACAGAGGAAGAGCAAGAAGAGAGATGAATGAGTCAAGCAGCAGAAATCACTATAGATTGGAGGAATGCCAGTCGGTTAGTTGCCAAACATGGGGGCTTGCTCTTGTGTTGGACCTTAAAAGGAAGATCACTTATTGTGAAATGATCTCCTCCCGGGGAGTCCTTATGACAGAAATGTTTTTGTTATGAACTTGGCAGCTGCCGAGCTGTCACATTGTTAGCCCTGATGTTTGCTTCCTGTGATAGACTAGATGACTGGTATTCCTGGGCATTGCTTATTATAATTGCTCATGTGGGTTTTGTATGTCACAACCATAAAAAAGCCTAGCAGGCCGGGAGAGCAAACATACGCTAGCTGCTCCCGGCTTTTTGTGCTGGCAAGCTGTTCAAGTGTGCTTCATTTCCCAGGCAATTAGTCCAATATTCCCTGGCATCTCATTTGGTGGTGTGTTCTTTGTGCTCTTATTACAATGGTAAGCTTCCTGAACCCCGCTGAAGTATCTTTTATTAATAGCTATAGGAGGTAACGGTTTAAAGTGACCCATGCTTAGTCTTGTGCAGCATAATGAAATGATTACGGATTTTTAAAACAATCTATATTTCTTTTAGGTTTCCCCCCTGTTGAGCAATAGTGTATTGTACCGTGTTAGCCAGTAAATACAGGAGGTTTTGAATCAGGATGAGACCATTTATTGGCTAATTTCAAAGTAAAGTAAGCTTTTGGCTAATAAGCCTTCTTCTTCTATTCCTGTATGCTGGAATAGAGTCTGGAGAAGTCTTATTAGCTGAAAGCTTATTCTCTTATTTGATGTGAGAGGAATATGGAGGCTGACTTAATTATTTCCTTCTAAACAATGCACATTGCCTGGCTGTCCTGCTGAGCCTCTCTCTGATACTCTAAAGCTAAGTACACACGGACCAACCTGCAGCCTGATTATCATCTGACTTTAGTCTGTTGGACGATAATCAGGCATGTGTATGCGTGCAACTAACTTTAAAAGCAACTGTTAACAGGCAGTTTGCCCGATCCAACTATCCGATCTACAGTGGTGTGAAAAACTATTTGCCCCCTTCCTGATTTCTTATTCTTTTGCAAGTTTGTCACACTTAAATGTTTCTGCTCATCAAAAACCGTTAACTATTAGTCAAAGATAACATAATTGAACACAAAATGCAGTTTTAAATGATGTTTTTTATTATTTAGTGAGAAAAAAAACTCAAAACCTACATGGCCCTGTGTGAAAAAGAAATTGACCCTGAACCTAATAACTGGTTGGGCCACCCTTAGCAGCAATAACTGCAATCAAGCATTTGCGATAACTTGCAACGAGTCTTTTACAGCGCTCTGGAGGAATTTTGGCCCACTCATCTTTGCAGAATTGTTATAATTCAGCGTTCTTTAAAGAGACACTGAAGCGAAAAAAAAATGATGATATTATGATTTGTATGTGTAGCACAGCTAAAAAATACAACATTAAGATCAGATACATCAGTGTAATTGTTTCCAGTACAGGAAGAGTTGAGAAACTCCAGTTGTTATCTCTATGCAAACAAGCCATTAAGCTCTCTGACTAAGTTAGTTGTGGAGAGGGCTGTTATCTGACTTTTATTATCTCAACTGTTCCTGGACTATTTACTTTTCCTCTGCTAGAGGAGAGGTCATTACTTCACAGACTGCTCTGAAAGACTCATTTTGAATGCAGAGTGTTGTGTAATCTGCACATATTATAGAATGATGCAATGTTAGAAAAAACACTATATACCTGAAAATAAAAGTATGAGAATATTTTCTTTGCTGCTAATCTTTTAGTAATTATTCATAGTACACAACCAATTCACTATATCATATATTTTTTTTCGCTTCAGTGTCTCTTTAAGGGTTTTCTAGCATGAACCGCCTTTTTAAGGTCATGCCACAACATCTCAATAGGATTCAGGGCAGGACTTTGACTAGGCCACTCCAAAGTCTTCATTTTGTTTTTCTTCAGCCATTCAGAGGTGGATTTGCTGGTGTGTTTTGGGTCATTGTCCTGCTGCAGCACCCAAGATCGCTTCAGCTTGAGTTGACGAACAGATGGCCGGACATTTTCCTTCAGTATTTTTTGGTAGGCAGTAGAATGCATGGTTCCATCTATCACAGCAAGCCTTCCAGGTCCTGAAGCAGCAAAACAACCCCAGACCATCACACTACCACCACCATATTTTACTGTTGGTATGATGTTCTTTTGCAGAAATGCTGTGTTACTTCTACGCCAGATGTAACGGGACACGCACCTTCCAAACGGTTCAACTTTTGTCTTGTCGGTCCACAAGGTATTTTCCCAAAAGTCTTGGCAATCATTGAGATGGTTTTTAGAAAAATTGAGACGAGCCTTAATGTTCTTTTTGCTTAAAAGTAGTTTGCGCCTTGGATATCTGCCATGTAGGTCATTTTGCCCAGTCTCTTTCTTATGGTGGAGTCGTGAACACTGACCTTGATTGAGGCAAGTGAGGCCTGCAGTTCTTTAGATGTTGTCCTGGGGTCTTTTGTGGCCTCTCGGATGAGTTTTCTCTGCGCTCTTGGGGTAATATTGGTCGGCCGGCCACTCCTGGGAAGGTTCATCACTGTTCCATGTTTTTGCCATTTGTGGATAATGGCTCTCACTGTGGTTCGCTGGAGTCCCAAAGCTTTATGAATGGCTTTATAACCTTTACCAGACTGATAGATCTCAATTACAGTACTTTTGTTCTCATTTGTTCCTGAATTTCTTTGGATCTTGGCATGATGTCTAGCTTTTGAGGTGCTTTTGGTCTACTTCTCTGTGTCAGATAGCTCCTATTTAAGTGATTTCTTGATTGAAACAGGTGTGGCAGTAATCAGGCCTGGGGGTGACTACAGAAATTGAACTAAGGTGTGATAAACCACAGTTAAGTTATTTTTTAACAAGGGGGGCAATAACTTTTTTACACAGGGCCATGTAGATTTGGAGTTTTTTTTTCTCACTAAATAATAAAAACCATCATTTAAAACTGCATTTTGTGTTCAATTATGTTATCTTTGACTAATAGGTAACAGTTTTTGATGAGCAGAAAGATTTAAGTGTGACAAATATGCAAAAGAATAAGAAATCAGGAAGGAGGCAAATAGTTTTTCACACCACTGTATGCTGGTCTGATATCATGCAGTTGGTGTGTGTGTACAAGTTGTTTGAAAGACTTGTATTTGTTTTGAATGTGTAGTCCGTCAGTCCTCTTGCGTGCGCAGTATGTTAATTGAGTTGGTTGTTTAGCTGTCTAGGCGTTTGTATGTACAGGTCGTGTGGTTCGTCAGGTTGTGTGGTTTGTCGTGCGGTTGTGTGCATGCTGGATGTGTGTACAAGCCTTTAGCCATAGACCCTGAACAAGCATGCAGATCAGGTGCTCTGAGTTAGCTGCATGCATAAACATTATCATTCACCTGAGATAATTAACACTGAGGGCTCTTTTCCACTATGAAATGCGATCGCGATTGCGATCGCGATTCCGATCGCGATCGCAATCGCGTTTCAATTTCCACCATGCGATTGCGATTGCGATTGAGCTACTATACTCATTATAGTACAGCTCAATCGCATACAAAACGCGGCAGAACGACGATTGCGATTTGACCAAAATCGCATCGCAATCGGATCGCACTAATGGAAATTGCTGCTGCAGTTTCCATTAGTTTAATGTACCTTGCGATTTGCGATTAGAAGCAAATCGCAAATCGCAGGGTAGTGGAAAAAGGCCCTGAGGCTTCTCCACACCTGTCCACAGCCCCTGCCGAGTGATAGCATGCGCCCAGCCCATGAAATAAAGCAGCTTGCAGGCAGTGGATTGTTTATTTCCTATTGTTCATTTAATTAGTTTAATTTCACTTTAGGTTTGCTGTCTGCAATTTTGTAAATTTCTAAATGTTGTGTAATTAGCATTAGCATGGTTGTGTAATTAGCATTTAGGCTAGCCGGATCAGGTAGCCTCAATTACCGTCATTCTGCACTGCTCCTGTGGCCAGAAATCCGGTGCTTTCAGTTTCAGCTTCTGTTTGTCTCATCACAGAGCATGGAGCGCAGAGGGGCGGGGAGGGGTGGGGAATGGGCGGAGGTGGGTCAGAGCTGAGCCATTGAGAGTGGGGAAGGGGCGTTTCTAACGCCAGAATGGGCGTTTTTGCAGGAGTACCTCTCCTGCAAGTGATGCCCCTTCCCCGATCAGATGCCAACAATCTACTTGTTGCCGTTTTCTGGGAGGTGACAGCACGGCACATGGTGGGCTGAGAGCAGCATGCATGGGACACTGAGGCATGGCATAGAGCAGGAAACATGCCTCTGAGCCCCACTTGTCCCCCCGCACCATCACTTTAAGCAGATCTATCAAAACAAAGTATAAAACGGTAGCAAACGGCAATGCGAGAGCTTAGTCTGGAAAAGAACTGCTATGAAACAAACATGGATGTCCCACTTTTTCCTGCTGTTTGAGACATACCCCCCCCCCCCTCCTCTTTCATGATTAGTCCAGTTCATACACATTGCAGTGCACACATGCAGCTTTGGTGATGAGCTGTGTGTATGTCAGCCCGATTTCCTGGTATTTTACATCTTTCTATATTACATCCCACTCTTCTGCTTGTATTCCTTGCACAATTTGTCATAACTCTGCAGTGTAATTTAGGGTCAACAGCAGGTGTACTCTGACCTGTTTATGTACTGCTAAACCTGCTCCTGGCAATGCTTAAAAGCACACACTTCACAGACAAAACTGAGTCCAGATGCTGCCAAGCCTCCCAAAGTGCACACAGTTATAGCAAAGTGCACATGGAGGACAGGCAAGAGAAGAGCACCTGACACACATTATGAAGTTGGGGCTGTGTAATGTAACAGGGAATCTAGCTGACCTAATGCACACAGCAAAACACACGCGCAGCATACCTATAGAATGCAGGGTCCTATTCAAGATCGGCCTACTGACATTTAAATCCCTGAATAATCTGGGCCCTGGATACATGAAAGAAATGTTGCAGCTGCGTAGTAATCCCCGCATTCTCAGATCCACAGTTTCTAATAATCTAGTCATACCCAGAGTCCACTTGGAATCTTTTGGTCCCAGAGCCTTCTGTCATGCTGCTCCTACGTTTTGGAACTCATTATCTCAACAGATCAGGACAGCTCCATCCCTGGACGTGTTTAAATCCAGACTGAAAACCCACCTGTTCAGTTTGGCATTTTCAGAAATATAACTTTTGTTGTGTGAATACTTCATCCTACTAACTACTGAATCTGAGAGAACCTAAGCGCTTTGAGTCCTATTGGAGAAAAACGCTATAGAAATGTTATTGTATTGTATAGTGTACAGGTTAAGGGCTCTGCCTCTGACACAGGAGACCAGGGTGTGAATCTCGGCTCTTCCTGTTCAGTAAGCCTGCACCTATTCAGTAAAAGAGACCTTGGGCAAGACTCCCTAACACTGCTACTGCCTATACAGGGCATCCCAGTGGCTGCAGGTCTTTGAGTCCGCCAGGAGAAAAGCGCAATATAAATGTTATTTGTCTTGTCTTCCCACAGTACAGTTTTTGGGGATGAGATAGATAAAGGGAAATAAACCATGAGTTAAGTTAGATAAGGAGAGATAAGTCATAAAGTCAGATAAGGAGAGATATATTGGCCCGTATGCAATTCATTTTTTCACTTGAGTTATCTCCCAGGAGATAATTTTCATCTTCTCTGTAAACTAAATATTGAGCATTTTACAATTTGAAAAAGTACTATCAAAATTATTTTGAGTCTTTTTTTTTTGCTTGCTGGTGGCTTAAAAGGCATTTTATGACAAGTTGTAAAAATATCAACAGGAGAAAATGTAATTTGTATATGGGCCATTGTGAGTTACAAGTAAGATTAGATGATTTAACAGAAAAGCTTTGTGAATCAGCCCCTTTATGTGTCATGGTATACCTGGTAGGGTGCAGGGTTTTACACTTACACTATCTCCATGGTGGCACTGCAAAAGCCCCTCCCATCTCTACACACCACTGGCTTGTTTCTGTTACTATAGTTTTACATTGTACCTATCCTCATACGTACTTTTAATCAAAAACTGAGCCACGGATACTTTTTCAATACAAGTGTGAACCTACTCTTAGTCCATGGACTTCAATTACTTCTTCCACCAGTGCGTCGCCACGGAAGTCATACGGTAACAAGCTACAGACTTTGTGTCAGCTCCCCGATTCAGAAGCTTCCTGTGCAACGTGACACTTAAGGAGAAATCGTAACCAAGAATTGAACTTCATACCAATCAGTAGCTGATACCCCGTTTTACATGAGAAATCTATTCACAAATGGATCATCAGGGGGCGCTGTATGACTGATATTGTGGTGAAACCCCTCCCACAGTGTGATGTCAGGACCATGGTTCTGACATCACACTGTGGGAGCCTTGTTGCATTATGGGAAATAACAGCTGTTTCCAACTGCCAAAAAAGCAAGCAGCATCTCCTTCCACTGACATCACCTGCCAGCAGTAAAAATGTCACTATGTGGTAAATGTCAGAATATAAATCAGGGAGAGGAAAGATTTTACAATGGGCAAACACTGACTAAATCATTTATACATAATTATTGTAAAAATGAAGCATTTTTTGTATTACATTATTTTCACCTGAGTTCCTCTTTAAGTGTGCAAGGCCCCATACACTTGCATTGCAGTTGAGTTGCCCTGAGGTAAAACAGGGTAATGCAACGCACAGTTACATTGCAAGTGTGTAAAAGGGGCCTGAGACAGAGCAGGAGCCAGTATGTACCACTGTAATTCTGGAAATGAATAACCCTTATTAAAATGCAAATAAATAGTTTTGGAAGCCTAGTAGCATAGCTTCATGAGGGGGGTGTTTATAATTTGTAATATTTGAATCCAATTCAGGTGCACCTAAAGTTAGTTTGCAGATTTCTTCTGTGTCGTGGAGTTGCCAGGAGACATTCTTTCACAGATGCAGTTTATGATCAGGAAATGGCTAATCCAGTATATACTGTAAATGCGAACAGCCATAGGCGTAACACATGGAAGATGCATTAATCCACAGATATCCATCTCACCATTCATATAGTCATTAATGCCAGTCTCCAGGGATAGGCGGCATATTGCATCTTAGTATTTCTGTAATCTTATTGTTTCACAGTTCATTAATTATCTTGTCTGAATGTCTCTAATAGCTTTCATGATACACTTGATGAATCGGGAGCTTGACGTGTACATAATGAAAATGTAACTAGTCCATGGAATTATGGGTATTTCCCAGAAGCTGGGGCCCTGTGTGCAGTAACTTAGCTTTGTCCCAGTGTGAAAGCATCTTAATAACCAGTGGTAACTCCGCCCTTCAATGGTTGTGTTTGCATGAATTAGGCCCTTTTACACTTACCGCATCACGCCGCGTTGGTACTCTCCCCCACTGCAGCTCGTCACAGTGGCCATTAGAGTCTATGAGAGATGACACATTGCGATGCGACGGAAGTGCCGCACTAGTAACACACAAGCTGTGGTGTGTTACCCTCAATTCTCTGAAGTTGCGTATTTTTCGTTTCTTCAGTTGCACAGCGGCTATAACGCACAGTGCGACTTTTCAGCTGCGGTGCGATTTTGAACAATCACACCGCTGTTGCAAGAGCACAAGTATAAAAGGAGCCTTATGTTACGGTAAATGAAATTCCTTGTAAGTGCATTCTTGTTTGGCTAAATAAAATTATTCTGATATATACCGTATTTTTCAGATTACCGAGGTTTAGAGGAAAAAAAAACAGGGAAAAAAATATATACTAAACCTGGTGCATCCATTGTGAAGGGGTATCTTGTACCTCATGGCCCCTCGTACCTCTTATGTCTCCCTGTAAGTACAGAGGCGCTCAGTGTGGTTTTGATGCTGTTAAGCTGTATGCTCCTTTTTGATTGGCTTGATGAAGCGGGATTGAGCCCGTGAAACGCGTTGCCTATTTTTACTGTAGAGTATAAATAAATTGTTGTTTGACTGTTGATGCCACAGTCCTTCCTTTGTTTGCTTTGTCTGCATGGATGGGATAGGCCCACCACTGCCCCATCGGTTTTAAGCTCGTTTAAGTGACTTTTATTCTATTGGCGCCTCTGGCAAGCTTCTACATATTATGTCTCCCTGTGTCCTCCTCTGTCCCCCTTGTGTCCTCCTGTGTCTCCCTTGTGTCCTCCTGTGTCTCCCATGTGTCCGCCTCTGTCCTCCTCTATACCCCTTTGTGTCCCCCTGTGTCCTCCTCTGGATAGGCACATTACAGGGAGTCCCCGGCACTGCGGCGGGTTGAAGGATCGTATTGGCAATCGTTCACAAGTCAGGAACTCCCTGCATTTGGATTATAAGACGTAGTGACTTTTTTCCCCACTTTTGGGGGAGAAAAGGTGAGTCTTTACAGCAACAAGGCAACCGGTGTAGGAAACAATATTAATGGAACCCTAAGCAGACATAAGACAGACATGCATACAGCCTGATCATAAATGGTTGGACTGGACAACTATTATCTTAGTGTCATACAGAGCTTAAAGCAAAACTCCAGGGATAGTGAGTGGAAGTGTCTAGAACCTTGGATGAGTTTTCATTCGTTGTTGTCCTGTGTCCCGGTGTGAATTTGCCTGACTTCCTGTCCAGACAGGAAGTAGGAAAATCTCTCAAAAGACTGTCAGAGATGACAATAATTAATACAATTGTAATTTACAGTGGAGTAGAGTTAGCATTCCTACTAAGTTTTTAAGGCTGTGCCTAATTTCCTGTCCTTAAGACTGCCAGTAAACATATTAAAGCAAATCTGAACAAAGAAAACCCTGAGAATCCCCCATGAGGAGATGAACTAGTGTCGGTTCTGTCAGATTTTAACTGCTTACTTTTTTAATTGTAGTGGTCCTTTAATTAATTCACTACTGTTTTTATACATCTGTAGCAATCACAGCTGATGTAATGGTATGTAATGTTTTCTTTTATTGTGACCATTTCATCCTATTGTTGATGCGTTGCAGATGTAGCAGCTTTCACCTGTCACATTCACACCAAGTGAAAGTTAATGTTAAGCTCCCGATTCATCAAGTATATCATAAAAGCTATTAGAGACGCTCAGACAAGATAATTAATGAACTGGAAAACAGTAAAAATCCCAGAAACACTAAAATGCAATATGCCGCCTATCCCTAGAGACTGATGGCAGCACACGGGAAATTATACATAGATACAGTACATGTATGATTACATTTAAAGTGAAACACGTTTTGTTAAAGGACCTCTGTCGTAAAAATATTAAAATGTTAAATATATGTAAACTTATACAAATAAGTACGTTTCTTCCAGAGTAAAATGAGCCATAAATTACTTTTCTCCTATGTTGCTGTCACTTACAGTAGGTAGTAGAAATCTGACCGAACCAACAGGTTTTGGGCTAGCCCATCTCCTCATGGGAGGTTCACAGGGATTTCTTTATTTTCAAAATGCACTTAGTGAATGGCAGTTGCTCCGTCCAAATGCCAAAAAAAGTGTACAGTGAGCAGGAAGGCCAACCAGCATCTTTGTGTAAATCTTTTTCAGGGAGTGTCTTTATACAGATTAAAGGCCATGCTGAGAATCCCCCATGATGAGATGGACTGGTCCAAAACCTGTCGGTTCTGTCAGATTTCTACTACCTACTGTAAGTGACAGCAAAATAGGAGAGAAGTAATTTATGGCTCATTTTACTCTGGAAGAAACTTACTTTTTATTTGTATGTGTTTTAAATTTTAAGATTTTCGCGACAGTTCCTCATTAAGAAAATGAAACCATCCCTTCTGTCCAGTTCAGTGTATTGTAGAGACTGATGAGAAACATTTCAGTTTGCCTATCTTGTTTTTTTTTCTGCTTACAAAACCTAGTCGCTTCACAGTGTTCCAAGTGGGGATAGTCAGACAGCAGTGTGAGGTTAAAGTGTACCTGAGGTTAAAAAACTGGATACTTGCCTAAGCAGAAGGAAGCCTGTGGAGCTTGTGCAGTAAGCTAGATCTGCTTGGGCACGAGAGGCTCCATGATTATGTGCAGGTTTGGCAGTGCTTGCGAGGGTGCGGCATGGCTTGGATCTTCCAGAGGATCTTGTCGAGCGGCGGCGAGGCCTCAGAGGACATGGGAAGTCTCTACAGGTGGGCTCTGGGAAAGAACGCCGATTTAATTGCACGGATCATCTGCGGACTGGGTACCTCTCTCTTTTCCCTCTCTCTCCCCCCCCCCCCCCCCCCACACACACACACCTTGGAGGAAGCCGAATTGTGTGGTACCCGTACCAGTGAGTGATGAGTGATTGAGTGGCTTCTTGAGATCCACTTTTTTTTTTTGGTACTAAATAAAATGTGCCTTATTGTTTCACACCTACTGAGTGATGACACTATATTTTTTGTATTAAGTCTCTACAAGATCCAGAGGCTTCCTTTTTCTTAAAGAAACCTAAAGTGAAAAAAATGCAGATTTACTTACCTGGGGCTTCTTCCTGCTCCCTCGCCATCATCCCGCACTCCGCCATTCCTCCAGTGTCCCCCTCCAACAATGGATGCGCCGCACGCCTGCCGTGCGCTTCCTCCAACGTGCTACGGTGGTCGGGAGCACTCTGCGCTTGCACAGTAAGCAAACATTGCTACTGCGCATGCACAGAACGCTCCCGGCCACGGGAGAGCGGTAGAGGATGTGCACGCGCAATCTCATTGGCTCACATTGATCACAGCGTCAGGAGTCAAAGAAACTGGCTCCTGACCAGCTCACAGAGCTCTGCTGTTATAGCGACGGCAGAGTGAGTGGGCTTTAGTGACGGGTGAACGGTGACGGGCGATTCTGTGGAGTGAGACGTCGGTAAGCCCCGCTTTTGGTACCTGCAGTCACTGGACCTTAAAGAAAATCTGTAAAAAAAAAAAAACCCTTCTGGGGGATTCTTCCCTCTGGATGGGGAAGCCTATGGTTCCTGATGAGGCTTCCCTATTCACCTCCGTTCTGGCAATCCAGCACTGTAAGCCCCCGAACACCCAGGAGGTAAATATTTCCTGCCACGAACCAGCACAGGCACAGTAGTGGCTTTCCAGAGGGCTCAGGCAGAAATAGCCGAGCCCGATTGGGTCCTCTCTACTACGCCTGCCCTGGAGCCGGGGAAGATAAGTATTGCAGGCACTACTGCGCCACAGCCAACTTCCCTGTCGGCTGTGGTTTCGGGTGCTGCCAGCACTGGATCGCCGGGATGTAGGTGGATGGGGAAAGCTTCATTTGGATCCAGAGGCTTCCCCCTCCTGAGGTAAGTATCCCCAGGAGAGTTTTTTTTCCTTAGGGCCCGTTCAGACTACAAAATGCGGACCGCAACGCATGCGGACCGCAACGCGTACGAACGCACGCATGTCCGCGTTCGTATGCGTTGCGTGGCTGATCCCATCACTGAAAAGTGAATGGGACAGCCGCGCGTTTTTGTAAAATCTGCGTGCAGCATGCGTTCCCGGACCGCACAGGTCCGGAACGCATGCTGTGTGAACATCAGACATTGCACTCTATGCAATGTCTGATGTCGTGCGTTTTGGCCACCTGCACGCGTTTCCAAAACGCGGCTGGAAACGCGTGCAGTGTGAACGGGCCCTTACAGTTTGCTTGTAAGGGGCCAGAGACTGCTGCTGGTATAAAAGTGGTTAAACAATACCAGTTGCCTATCACTCTTGTAGTTCTTCTGCCATCAGTTGCGCCTGAATTGCACTCCTGAAACGAGCATGTGTCTAATCCAGTCAGACTTCAGTCACAGCACCTGATCTGCATGCTTGTTCAGGGTTTATAGCTAAAAAAAGTATTAGATACACAGGATCAGGAGAGCAGCCAGGCAAATAAATATGGCAGCCTCCATATTACTCTCACCTCAGGTTCCCTTTAACAAAATCAAAGTTTCTCTTCACATCTAATGTCAGTGTGGCTGTCTTGTGGAAGTCGAGCACGGGCGGATGTGCCGAGATTATAATCTGTAGGATAGAGTAAGAAGCCGCCTTCCCATCACCCCTCTCTGGAAGGAAAGTGTTATTTCTCCTGTTTGGGAAAACTGGATGGTGCCTCATTATAAACTGTTAATATTCTGCACCACTGGACTATTGCAGCTGTTCTAATGAAAATAAGAGCATATTTCAGGCAGCGTTATCAAGTGATGACTGCTAGTCATTTGCCTGAACGTGTATCCAGTATGAATAATTCATGCTACATTCATTAAATAGAAGTAAATAACTGGCTCCCCAGTGACATGGCAGGTGGCAGTAATACCATTTTCCTCATCAGAAATGTATCAGTAATTGCGTCTTGATTTACATTCACCCAGGAAGCAGGTTTTATTGAAATTATTACAATCTTCATTTACATTATTGCTTATTTTTTACTTTTTTCCCCCTTCACCTCCAGTAGAATGGATTAATAGTAATGCATTTTCTCTGCTCTTTTTTTTTCCTGTAGGCAGCGAAGGAACAAACTCAGGATTTGATCGTGAAGACAAATAAACTTCAGGGAGAAAAGTATGTGGTGAAACTCTTCATGATTATGACTTGTTGTAAAAACTACCATACAGTTTTGATAATTGGATGAGCTGAGGCCGGTTTCACACTGCTAACTGGCGTTTTCTACGACCCTCTCATAGCACCGCAACGGCAAAAACAGCCTTTGGGGATTTCAGTGTTAATACGTGGTAATCCCCATCTGGCAGCAGGCTAAGCAGGAAGTGAGGTTCTGTAGCGCTCACTTCCTGTGGCCAAAGAAACGCATTGCACAGAAATGTATTGATAAAATACGCTTGTGTGCCGCAACGCTGGCGCAACAATTTTTTTAACATATACGCGTCGCCATAGACTTACACGATTTCCGGTCCACCACACGTCGCCATACAAGTAACCTACCAACGTAGGTATGGGCTCGCATCTGGGTTGCAGCGATTGCGTCACTTTTGCCGCATCGCGTCGGTGTCAAAGGCCCCAAAGACTTTTGCTGGCGTATCGTTGGCCTGCGGTTAAAACAGGTCAAAGCACCCCGCGCCAGTGTGAAAGGGGCCCAAGGCTGAGACATTATCAGACTAATGTATATGTGTGGTGAAAACTAGAAATCGGCCCAAGTGGGAAGTGCGTGGCCATTTCTAGAACTGGCCGATTTAAAGTCCAAATTGTTAGTGAATTCTGACTTTGGCCTACAGTTTGCAGAATGTCTGAAGTAAGTTGGTCAAAATCCAAAATTCCTCTTCCTTCCCCCCCCCCCTCCCCCCTTCCCGATTCTTAGATCTGTTCTCCGGTCCTTCCTGTGTGTTCTTGGAACACACCTCTGTTCCCCCTGCTCACCTGTCCCCACTGCTGTATCCATCCATCCATCCTTGGACAGCTGTACGGCTCTGTTGTGGGGCGGGGTCTGCCGGATATGTTCCACAGGAGAAGCTGCAGATGCTGTAATGCCAGATAAAACGTACTTCTCTGATGAGGATTCCTGTATGTAATTTGTAAGAAAGAATACTCTAAAATTTCACATCAGGACCTTCGCCCCTGGACTTCAGTTCCTGGACTTCAGGGGCGGGACTGGGGCGGCTGCCGCCTCTCCTCATGCATCTTTACTTAACCTATTCGGCTGGTGGCATGTATAGTGTTTCCCGCTGGTTGTCCTAACTGCGCATACACAGTAGCATTATCAGAGGGGTAGCACAGAATGACATTACACCGGCAGGGTCGCTGTTGGGGCTGTGCAGCCAGTATAATGGTATAAATCTTTTTTGTGTGTGTGTTAAACTAATTACCTGAAAAATATTTTGCCCTATTACATGCCTCCCTGTGAAGCACTTTGTGGCCTAATCCATTTCCAGTCTCCCCCCACTGAGATATGAGAAGAGCCGTGCAACCATGGTAACATGCTGGGCAGACATATCAATGCAAGATTTACAAACGTACAGTTGGTGTAGAGTTTAGCAGTACTAGGTCTTCTGTTTCAGGAAAACAGGGATAATAGTGCTACTTTTGGGTCAAGCCAGCATTATGTTTACTTCTTTACTAGTGTCCCTACTACTATCCAGCATACTGCTGATCTATACAAATGAAGCATAGCTGAAAAGAAGAGGGCACTTTGTAGTGTCTGGTGTAGAGCTGGGAATGATGCTCTTTCATAGAACACATTTTACATGTTTGGTGACAGCGTGTCACTGTAATTGTATTGCAATAATTGGGTATAAATACAGAACTTAATTCCATTTAGATGTAGAAATAGTAAGAGTCCTAAACATGATTTACTCCACAAAACTATTGTTGTACTGTATAGCAGAAAGCAAATAGATGAACAAATTCCCCTATTTTATGGTCAACATAAAGTGCAGAAATATGCATTATTTCAGGTTTATTTTATGCCATTGCCTAGAACATTGCCTGCTTCATTCATTTTACAATGTGATGTGCTGGAGGAATGCGGCACGGAAATCAAAACTATAATGACGCTCTTCTCTCTTCTTTTAAAGGGAACCTGGAGTGAGAGGAGTACGGAGGCTGCCATCTTCATTCTGTAATAAACAATGCCAGTTACATGGCTTCTGTGCTGATGCTCTGCCTCTAATACTATAGGTCACTGGCCAAGAATGAGGATGCAGATCAGATGCTCTGACTCTGATCTGACGCCACTGGCTGCATGCTTGATGAAGGTGTGTGACCCACACAACTAAAGCCTAAAGCTCAGAATGATAGCCTGGCAACTGGTATTGTTTATAAGGGAGTGAAGATAGCAGCCTCCGTATTCCTTTAACTTCAGGGTCCATTTCAAGTACACCAGCCAAAGCTGGAATTTAAAGCAAACCTATGACTTTTGAAAATTTAAGTTGTGGTAGATATCTTGGGAGAGGGAAGCCTCTGGATTGTTTTTAGGCACTTATGTTCATGACCAAAAGTTTCACAGGCAGTTGTATTGACCTGAGGAAGTGGACCAAGACCCGTGAAACACATTGTCTACCCTGCATGAATAAACATTACTTTTTCCTTTAAAGAGACTAACACAATTTTCAGCCTTATTTCTTCTATCCTATAAGTTCCTATAGCTGTTCTAGGGCCTGATTCACAAAGCGGTGCTAACTGTTAGCACACCTGTGAAAACCCCCCTTAGCACGTCTAAACGAGCTTTTCGCGTGTAAAACTTTATGCGCATAAAACTTTACATGCGCACTGCACAGAGCGCAGGGCGCTCCGCGCGAAGTGCCCATTAAAACCAATGGGACTTAGCGCGCATAAGACTTTGCACACGCGCGCGATCTGATTGAGAAATCCGGTGCTAACCTACTTAGCACCCTGGTTAGCACGTCTAAAGACTTTAGACGTGATAAGTAGGTTAGCACCGCTTTGTGAATCAAGCCCCTAATGTGCTCTGTCTTACTGCAGCCTTTCCTAGTTGCCGACTTGCAGGGGAGGACAGGGCCAAGAAGCGGCTGGGCGTGTGTACGCAGCGGGCGCATGCGCGGAGACAGACCTAGAGCCCGTTTTGAAACGGCCTTAGGTCAGCTAGTAAAGAGATAATTTGCATATTCAGTAATGATGCATTGTGGGAGACCGCAATCGCTCACTTAAACCTGAATGATTGCAAATACTTTCTGTTTTAAGAAGGCAAATTACATTGAGCGTTGGCCTTTTTGTAGGAGGGCTTTTCAGTCTCTTTTAGTCCCCTATACTTGCCTAGTAGTTTTGGGTCACCCTGAGCGGCCTGGGTATTCCGGAGTCGGTGGTTTCATAAACTGAGGAGTCTGAGTCGGATGATTTTTGTACTGACTCCACAGCCCAGCTTAGCTGCAGTAGCCATTCTTCAGCTATGCTGCATACTGTAATAATCTTGCTTTATGGACTCTTTATAAATATTTATATCTCTGACTCATATTTACCCTTTCTTGTCCACTTCTTTGGTTTTTTTCCTATTTAATCTCAAGGGCTGCTGAATTTTGTAGCACATGTGAAAGAATAGGTTTCATGTAAATCGTACCCCCCTTTTATGTGCTCTCATAAGGTTGTTTGCAAATTTCTGAAGAGCAGATTGATAGCCGGCAGACGACAGCGCAGCCATAATTGAGATTTAATAACCGCTCGACTGTCTGCAGTGTACCGTGTGATGAAGCTTTTCTTTTAGTGGCCAAGTGTAAGCAGACCGGAGATTGTGCAAAACAAACAATTCCTGGGTGACAGTTCACATTACACCCCAGTGAAGTTTTATGCTTCATTTGTAATAAAGCCCTGGTGGGTATAGGTGGCCGTGCTGTCACATTCATCTCTGTAATAGGCATTCAAAATGGAGAAAAAGTCATTTGTTACTTTATTCACATTGAGCAAAGAATAATTGGCCAGCATGGCTCGTTAAACTTGCTTTATATCTAAGTCTTATTTTGTAATTAGGGCCGTTGAGCTCCTGTAAGTCTAGTTGGATTTGGTAGAGTTAAATTGTAGGTCACAAGGGACGTGGATTGAAACTTTGCCCGTTTTATAAAATGTAGTGGAATATGGAATGAGTACAAGATCCAGGTATAGGTGGCTGGATGCAGAGGGAAGATGGGAGCAAAGCTGCAAAGGTGAGCATGTGAAACAGGGCTGTGGAGCCGGAGTTGAAGCAATTTCGAGTACCTGGAGTCGGAGTCAGTGGTTTCAATAAACTGAGGAGCTGGATGATTTTTGAATCAACTCCATAGCCCTGTTATTAGACTAGGTAGTTGGAGTTGAGTAGTTGGAGTAGGAGCAATTTTGGGTACCTGGAGTCGGAGTTGGTGGTTTTATAAACTAAGGAGTCGGACTCTGATCATTCTTGTACCAACTCCACAGCCCTGGTAAGAATTAGACTAAGGAGTCGGAGCTGGATCAGTTTCTGTTTAACTCATGTTAAGTTTGAGGAAACTGGATGACAACAATGCATAAACAGCAGACAGTCAGGGACTTGAGTTAATAGTGTAGAGAGGTCAGGATCTGAGATATTTGAGTGCCATCAGCATAGAGGTGATACTGGAAACCAAAAGGGCATATTAAATGTCCCAGGCCATGAGAATAGATAGAGAAGAGGTCCTAGAACGTAGCCTTGTGGTACACCAACAGATAGCGGGCGTGGAGAGGAGTTGATGTTGGAATAGGAGGCAGTGAAAGAGTGTCCAGACAGTTAGGAGCTATCCTGAAAGTAGGATATAGTGCATAATCATAACAGATATCCATATGGTTGATTCATAATACAACAAACAAAAGCAATAACAAAAATAAAGAGAAAAAATAAATAAAACTAATAACATAGAGAAGAATTTCTGTATATATATTATATTGTAGGTCTAGAGATAGTATGGGTTTGGTCTGGTCTGCCCTCACTTTTTATTGTGTAGTCATATATCTAGAGGATAGTATGTAGGTCCCATAGTAAATTTACATCACTTGCATATTCAGATTCATACAGTTCCAGTATTATCTAAAACGGTGGCTATCTGGACACTATCATTTTTAAAGTATTTTTTTTCCTTCTTTCTATCCATACATACAGCATTTCATCAGACTTTTTCACCCCAACACCAGACTTGCTGCTGCTAACAATGGCATTTCCCCCTCTCTTATTACGTTTCCTTCTTGCACTCATGCCGTTTCTGTTACAGCTGTTATCTGCCCTCCTGATTGTGTGCTTTCCCACTGCAGTTACACTTTCAGAATCCTCATTCTTGCCACTTTCACAGCTTTAAGGTGATTTTTTTTCCTCTTTCCTGGAATTGCTAATTAGAAGCTAATTTTCAGTCTGTGGCATAATTTTAACTTTGCACGCCTATGAATATTCAGCAGCTATGTTCGGAAATCCTCAGGGAGTAATTCTTCCAGAATAGTAAAAGGCTGCATTGAGAGCTGGTGAAGAGACACGGGACAGGTCATTCTTTTCCTGTATAATCTACCCCATGTGTGGACTCGCTGGGAAAGGACTTGTTGATTTATGTAAGTGCACTTGACTTGTGTCCCCCGGTTGTGAGAGTCATTGAGTGTCATTTAACACACATGCTGGGGCTCTGGGCCGCATGAACACAGGTTGTTGCATCCTGTCTGTGCGTTTTATCTTGTCTGGTTCAATAGGAAGAGCCAGGGAATGTATTAATTACCGTAGCTCCCAGCTGTCCTTTTTAGAAAGCCCATCCTTTTGTTTTCTTTTTGTATTTGTCTCATTTTTAATTCCAGCACGGATACTTAGAGGAACTCCAGCCTACACAAACATACTGTAATTAAGTTACATTAGTTATGTTAATTAAAATAGATAGGTAATTTAATCTCTTACCCACACTGTTTTAAAAGAACAGGCAAATGTTTGATTTCATGATGGCAGCCATCTTTTTGGTTGAAAGGAGGCGACAGGGAGCATCAGACACAGTTCCAAATGTCCTGTGTGCTGATCAACCCTCCCAGTTGCTAGGCAACGTGAATAACAACATAGGAAATCCCATCATGCTCTGCACAGCATCAGGGAAAAAAAGCCTGGGCTTTTTTTCTTTGATGGGTGGAGCTTAGCTAAAAATGCAGCTAAAAATGATTCTTTGGTAAGAAAAACAAAGTTCTGATGCTGTGAACTGTTAAAGAAACACCAAGCCTTTTCAGTTCTGCTGAGTAGATTTTTAGTCTGGAGGTTCACTTTAAATTAACTACTATGCTGTTTAAAGAGGGACTTTAGCAAAAAAGGGGTACAAAGAAATGAATACATTACAAAGTGAGAAGTTAAATAATAAGAGAGATTGAAGGCACCCTGAGGGCCCATTCACACTAGGACGATTAGCGGGTGATTCCTGCTAACCGCTGAAGCGCTTTACTGCGCTAATCGCGGTAAAATATCCTGCGCAAAACAGTAGCGCTAGTTTCTACTGTTTTGACGCTTTCAAGTGTGAATGAGCCCTAAGCGGTGCCAAAAAAAGAAACCTGGACTTACCTGGGGCTTCCTCCAGCCAACTGTATCCTGTCAGGCCAGTGCCAGTGATCACTGGCCATTCGTGACAGTAGTGTTACTGCTTCATCTCCCATCTAGCCACGGTTCACTGACCAGCGCCTTATACTGCTTCTTACTTCCTATGAAGCGGTTTGCCTGATTGGACGCTAGGAACGCCACTAACATCTTGAACATGGTTATATTGTGAAACTCCATGATCTGTTTTTATTCTTCCTCATCACAATCCGTGAGATAGGCTGAGATGTTTGCTTCTGAAGAAGAGACTATGACTAGAAAAAAGTTGTGAAACGTGCGTTAGGCTATGCTGTTTGTCACGTCACGTTATTCAAGGACAATTTTGTTGTGCTGCATCACATTTGACTATTCATGATTATTATATTAAAGCTATGTTTTTTTATCATATAGAGTGGTTTGCAGAAGTATTCAGCCCCCTTGAAGTTTTCCACATTTTGTCACATTGCTGCCACAAACATGAATCAATTTTATTGGCATTCCACGTGAAAGACAAATACAAAGTGGTGTACATGTGAGAAGTGGAACGAAAATCATGCATTATTCCAAACATTGTTTACAAATAAATAACTGCAAAGTGGGGTGTGCGTAATTATTCAGCCCTCTTCGGTCTGAGTGCAATCAGTTGCCCATAGACATTGCCTGATGAATGCTAATGACTAGAGTGCACCTGTGTGTAATCTAATGTCAGTTCAAATACAGCTGCTCTGTGACGGCCTCAGAGGTTGTCTAAGAGAATATTGAGAGCAACAACACCATGAAGTCCAAAGAACACACCAGACAGGTCAGGGATGAAGTTATTGAGAAATGTAAAGCAGGCTTAGGCTACAAAAAGATTTCCAAAGCCTTGAACATCCCACGGAGCACTGTTCAAGCGATCATTCAGAAATGGAAGGAGTATGGCACAACTGTAAATCTACCAAGACAAGGCCATCCACCTAAACTCACAGGCCGCACAAGGAGAGCACTGATCAGAAATGCAGTCAAGAGGCCCATGGTGACTCTGGATGAGCTGCAGAGATCTACAGCTCAGGTGGGGGAACCTGTCCATAGGACAACTATTAGTCATGCACTGTACAAAGTTGGCCTTTATGGAAGAGTGGCAAGAAAGAAAGAAAGCCATTGTTAACAGAAAAGCATAAGAAATCCCATTTGCAGTTTGCTACAAGCCATGTGGGGTGCACAGCAAATATGTGGAAGAAGGTGCTCTGGTCAGATGAGACCAAAATGGAACTTTTTGTCCAAAATGCAAAACGCCATGTGTGGCAGAAAACGAACACTGCACATCACTCTGAACACACCATCCCCCCTGTCAAATTTGGTGGTGGCAGCATCATGTTCTGGGGGTGCTTCTCTTCAGCAGGGACAGGGAAGCTGGTCAGAGTTGATGGGAAGATGGATGGAGCCAAATACAGGGCAATCTTGGAGGAAAACCTCTTAGAGTCTGCAAAAGACTTGAGACTGGGGCAGAGGGTAACCTTCCAGCAGGACTGCGACCCTAAAAATAAAGCCAGGGCAACAATGGAATGGTTTAAAACAAAACATATCCATGTGTTAGAATGGCCCAGTCAAAGTCCAGATCTAAATCCAATCGAGAATCTGTGGCAAGATCTGAAAACTGCTGTTCAGAAACGTTGTCCATCTAATCTGACTGAGCTGGAGCTGTTTTGCAAAGAAGAATGGGCAAGGATTTCAGTCTCTAGATGTTAAAAGCTGGTAGAGACATACCCTAAAAGACTGGCAGCTGTAATTGCAACAAAAGGTGGTTCTACAAAGTATTGGGGGGGGGGGGGGATGAATAATTATGCACACCCCACTTTGCAGTTTTTTTTGTAATGTTTGGAATCGTGTATAATTTTCGTTCCAGTTCTCACGTGTACACCACTTTGTATAGGTCTTTCACGTGGAATTCCAATAAAATTGATTCATGTTTGTGTCAATAATGTGACGAAATGTGGAAAGCTTCAAGGGGGCCGAATACTTTTGAAAACTACTGTATTGATGTTCTGGGCCTTTAAAGTAGAGCTGTCAGCCATACTATCTCAGAAAAGAACCCACACATATAAGTAGATAAATACTTACATAACGTATTCCACTGTCCAAGTTTTGATTTTAGAGATTTTTCTATAGTAAAAAAAAGAGAGAAAATCCTTCTTAGGATTCTCCATCTTAATTATGTCTATTTTGAAGCCAATCCTGATGCCATTTCCTCCCTTACTCTCCTGTGCCTTATTGTGTATGCATTGCCCACCCTTGTCCCAGTCTTCAGGCACTCCCACCCAGCTCTGCAATAGAAAATACATTGTCTCAGAATGACAAATATTGGCCAATCTGAGAGGAACAGAGGTGTGGGAGGGGAAAACAGGAGGGAAAGAGGCTTCAGCTAATCAGGCTGCATTATTTAAGTCTGAGGGGAAAGTAAAGCAGCAAAAATAGACAACCCAGCATGCCCTGCAACTTTCTTTGTGCGGCAGATGCACCAAATAAGACTTACGGAAACTGGGGAATGTTGTTTTATGGATAAGAAAACTAAAGATTTTTAACTTCTTGATTGCCTGGTTAGCATCCTTATTACCATATATACTCGCAAGCAAGCCATCCCGCATGTAAGCCGACCCCCCAACTTTCACCTGAAAAAACAGGGAAAAATGATTGACCCTCATATAAGCCGGGGGTAGGAAATGCTGGCCGCCTTATTCCCCTAGTGTGTCCCAGTATAGCTAGTATAGTGCCCAGTATCGCTAGTATAGTGCCCAGTATAGCTAGTATAGTGCTCAGTATAGCTAGTATAGTGCCCAGTATAGCTAGTATAGTGCCCAGTATAGCTAGTATAGTGCCCAGTATGGGTAGGTAGTGCCCCATTATAGCTAGTATAGTGCTCAATATAGCTAGTAAAGTGCCCCAGTTTAGCTAGTATAGTGCTCAGTATAGCTAGTATAGTGCTCAGTATAGCTAGTATAGTGCTCAGTATAGCTAGTATAGTGCCCCAGTTTAGCTAGTATAGTGCTCAGTATAGCTAGTAAAGTGCCCCAGTTTAGCTAGTATAGTGCTCAGTATAGCTAGTATAGTGCTCAGTATAGCTAGTATAGTGCTCAGTATAGCTAGTATAGTGCTCAGTATAGCTAGTATAGTGCCCAGTATAGCTAGTATAGTGCCCAGTATAGCTAGTATAGTGCCCATTATAGCTAGTATAGTGCCCAGTATGGGTAGGTAGTGCCCCATTATAGCTAGTATAGTGCTCAGTATAGCTAGTAAAGTGCCCCAGTTTAGCTAGCATAGTGCTCAGTATAGCTAGTATAGTGCTCAGTATAGCTAGTATAGTGCTCAGTATAGCTAGTATAGTGCCCCAGTTTAGCTAGTATAGTGCTCAGTATAGCTAGTAAAGTGCCCCAGTTTAGCTAGTATAGTGCTCAGTATAGCTAGTATAGTGCTCAGTATAGCTAGTATAGTGCTCAGTATAGCTAGTATAGTGCTCAGTATAGCGAGTATAGTGCTCAGTATAGCGAGTATAGTGCTCAGTATAGCTAGTATAGTGCTCAGTATAGCTAGTATAGTGCCCAGTATAGCTAGTATAGTGCCCAGTATAGCTAGTATAGTGCCCAGTATAGCTAGTATAGTACCCAGTATGGGTAGGTAGTGCCCCAGTATAGCTAGTATAGTGCTCAGTATAGCTAGTAAAGTGCCCCAGTTTAGCTAGTATAGTGCTCAGTATAGCTAGTATAGTGCCCCAGTTTAGCTAGTAAAGTGCCCCAGTTTAGTTTAGCTAGTATAGTGCTCAGTATAGCTAGTATAGTGCCCCAGTATAGCTAGCATAGTGCCCCAGTATGGGTAGGTGGGTGGGTAGGTAGTTAGTGCCCCTCCCTGCTCCCCCCGTGGCCGCCGCTGCTATTACCTTAGGCGGCGCCGCTTCCTCTATCCTCGTCCTGCTCCGGTAACTAATTCACAGCAGCGCGCCCCTCGCTGCTGTGATGGCGGAGGAAACCATAGAGAGCGGCTTCCTGTAGCGGCGATGCCGTTACTATGGGAACCGCTCTCTATGGTTTCCTGCGTCATCACAGCAGCTAGGGGCGCGCTGCTGTGAATTAGTTAGTTATCGGAGCAGGACGGGGATAGAGGAAGCTGCGCCGCCTAAGGTAATGGCAGCGGCGGCCGCGGGGGGAGCGGAGAGGGGCACCACCTACCCACCCACCTACCCATGACTCGCAAGCAAGCCGACCTCCCAACTTTTGGGCCACTTTTGGGGGGTGCAAAATTTGTCTTGCTTGCGAGTATATACGGTACTTCTTTACTAGATAAAAAGAAATAATTGATTTTTGATTTTATGCCCGACAGTTACACTTTAAACCAGTGGTCCTCAAACTTAGGCCCGCGGGCCGAATGTGCCCCCCTGAGGCTTTTTTGCTGGCCCCCATAAACAAATCGTATTACTTATAGATGCGGTCAGCTACATCTTTAAATATTGTTAGTCCGTATATAGAATAGCAGTGCTGGCACCACCCATCCACATGGAAGCCAGAAAGCAGTAATTCACTGGTTTCCAATCAAATTCCACATCAGGTGACACTGCTGTCCACTGCAGGTTGTCACCTGGGTATGCTTCACTGTCTGGCCCGCAAAGACTTCTACGTCATTTTATGTATGTCCCGGCTCCCCAGCAGTCTGAAGTACGTTGACCCGGCCCTCGGCCCAAAACGTTTGGGGACCCCTGCTTTAAACCCTCATTTGCTGTTTGGTTTTTAATTGGATTGTTGAATGATTATTAGAGAGGTAGCTGCTACTCTGAATACTAATATTTAAATGTGACCCCTGCCTTAGTGATCTGATTGTCTCCTGCATCCTAAAATCAGCATAGGTTATCTTGCTTCAAACTGGCTCTAGACTGTGGCATTGACATTGGATTTTGAACCTCACAAGGTGGAGTTAGTGACGCGATTTGTTTAATGTTCATTGTTATGTGCTATGGAAAAAATTGTTGCCGCTATAGAAATGTGCAATAATAACAGTGAGCATCTGTTTTATTGCCGCAAAAGGAAATAACAAGCCAGGCAGCTGAAATAATAATGCCACAAATGTGCTTTTTGTAGAGACAGGGCTACTTGCAGTCCATTACTAGTATAACCTGTGTAGTATGTAAGCTGTGGGGCTTGCATAGCATGTCTAGCATGGTCTCTGTTGCTTCGCACTTCAATAGGACTAGATTCCTGCAGTCATCAGATCTCTAATGCACAAAATGTGAACTGAAAGTTTGCATTTGGTCAAAATCATACCATGATGTATCGGTACTGTAAAAGTCATTTTGTAATTATGGGCCGGATAACATAGGCTTCTGCCAGCATCTCGTTTAGTCGATGATGAATGCTTTTCTGCAACCCAGCAAAAAGGCGTTTGGCATCGGCTCTGGTAAACTGAGGAGTTGGATGATATTTGTGCCGACTCCACAGCCCTGGTAAGTATTAGACTAAGGAGCCGGGGCAATTTTGGGGGTACCTAAAGTCAGAGTCAGTGGTTTTATAAACTGAGGAGTTGGATGATATTTGTGCCGACTCCACAGCCCTGTTTTGGAGCCCCCTGGGGGGCACGGGAGCACTGAATGTAGCCAACGAGATGTGGAGATCTAGCAGGGCTGTGGAGTCGGAGTTGGAGCAATTTTGGGTACCTGGAGACTGAGTTGGAGTCAGAGTCGGTGATTTCATAAACTGAGCACTCTGAGCCGGATGATTTTTGTACCAAATCCACAGCCCTGGTAAGTATTAGACTAAGGAGTTGGAGTCGAGGAGTCGGAGTTGGAGGCATTTTGGGGACCTGGAGTTGGAGTCGGTTGATTTTTGGACTGACTCCACAGCCCTGGGATCTAGAGCGGCGTTTACTCGAACGATGTGAGAAGCCATAACTCTAGTTTAAAAAGCGCTTCAATTCACTTTAAGGCACAGAGCTTGAGTGGAAAACACCACAACTGCAGTGTTTAGACACTCCTGTGAAACGCCCCTTAACATTATCAAATGTATGTTGCGTTTAACAGGCTACAAATGTCTATGTAGAGATGAGTAGAGAAAACTGCATTCTTTTGCTCACCAAGGATGGATCTTCATTTTTAAGGGATCATATACATTCACTGTATTCTACTGGATATTTAAATGTTTGGTCAGTTACATGTGGAACATTATTATTTCTGGCTAATGAGATCCCCCAAAATTGCCAGCATTTGGCAGGTGTAAGTCGTGTTTTTTATAGAATGCAGGCTAATGCCAAATGGTTCTGGATAATGATACCCTTACACCATCTTTCCCTTCCAAGAGCGTGCAAAATTATCTTTAAATAGCAAGAGTGAGGTTGCCTGAACTGAGAGGGATATGGAGGCTGCCATATTTATTTCCTCTTAAACTATACCAGTTGGCTGGCAGTCCTGCTGATCAGGGCTGGTTCTAGACTTTTAGCTGCCTGAGGCAAATTTGTGACGATGCAACACCCCTTACCCCAACCCCACCTTCCCCGATTTGGAATGATCACACATCACCCGCCAATTTACTCTGCTTCATTTAATGTTCTCACATGCTGCAGCTCAACACAATAGCACATTGGCTGGCTGTGAGTCTGTGACAAACAAACTGCTCACCCTCATCCACTCCATTCCTCCTCAGTAGTGCCACCTCCTCCCTTCTGCTGTGCAAGTCAAATGAAACACTGCTGCTCTCCTGCCTCCACCTCCTCGCTTACTGTCAGACTCCTCACACAGCACAAGCTGCTTTTCCCCAATGATGACCTCTTCACCTCGCTCTCCTCTCGCATCTCCCCCTACTCTGACCGCATTCGGTTAGTGTAAACACAGTACAAACATGCTGCCCCTGTGATCTCTGCACCTGATGCAAATGTTTCACCTTGCTTCATGAGAGAACCGTCCCTGCTGCAGATCATCTGCCTCTACTTTCGGCCATAGACCCTGAATATGGATGCAGATCAGGTTCTCTGGGAAGTCTGACTGGATTAGCAGCATGCTTGTTTCAGGTGTGTGATTCAGACACTTCTTCAGCTAAAAAAATAAATAAATATGGCAACCACCGTATTCCTCTCACTTCAGGTGTCCTTTAACTCCCCAAAAATCATGTTGGTATGAGATGTCCTTTAATTCCATGTAGTAGATTTAATATTCCCTCTCCTGGTCTTACCAAGCATCAAATGACACCATCTGCATTATCAAACCGTTTACATTCCCATTGTACATTGAAATAGGCCTCAGCCAGCTGAAATCACTCATGAAATAATTGTTTGCACCTGAGGAGAGCACACAAAAACGTTTGACAATTTTTAGACCAGATATACGGATCTTGTGACCAATACAGACAGTTTGAATCATGAGTCATGAATCACATTATTTTGCTGGAAAGAAAATGCAAGATAAGTATGCTAAGCTGTCTATATTCTCATCTCAATTCTCCTGCAATTGGATCCAGCACTTCTTTGTATGCAAACAACAACGACGAAACATTTGTAAAGCGCTTTTCTCCTTTTCAGATCCAAAGCCTGTAAGCTTGTCTCAGATAAGTACATAGTTGCGGTTTGTGATGTGTTACAGAAGAAAACAAGTTGTGATCATAAATGCCAGACAAAACAGGTGTCTTTCCAGTTATGATATAAATGTGTCCAGGGTTGGAGCTGTCTTTATTGAGTGTGGCAAGGCCTTCTAAAGGGAAGGGGCAGCATGACAGAAAGCTCTGGCTCCAATGGTTTTTTGCAACTCTTGGGGTGGTCAAGCTTTTGTTCTAAAGATGTGGGAAGTGTGGTGCAGTTGCAACAAATCCTTCAGATATCTGGGACCTAGGTCGTGTAGGGATTTGTACGTTAGCATGCCAATTTTGAATGGGATTCTCCATTTTATGGGTAGCCAGTGAGCATATGCACCTGTTTAGTGCTTGCATTGCGTGCGATTCAGTCAAGCCCACTAAAGCTCTTGTGCAATGCCTTCTGAATAGCTTAAAGAGAACCCGAGGTGGGTTCTAAAAACGCTATCGGCACACAAAGGCTGGGTCTGCATATACTACTCAGCCTCTGTTGCTATACTGCTGCCCTCCCCCCCCCCCCCCCTGCGCTCTGCTTGCCCCCCATAAATCAAATGCCGAGCTGTCTACACACAGCATGTCGCAGCCGGCTTTTACCTTTGGAAGTGTCAGTATCGCCGCTCCCCCCCTCCTCCATAGCTCCGTTCCCCGCCCACGTCCCTTCCCTCCAATCAGCGGGGAGGGAAGGGACGCAGGCGAGGAGCGGCGCTATGGACGAGGTGGGGGAGTGGCAGAGAGTGACACTTCCAAAAGAAAAACAGCTGGCTGCGACACGCTGCGTGTCGCTAGCTCGGCGTTTGATTTATGGGGGGGGGGGCAGCAGAGCGCAGGGGGGGGCCTGGGGGGCAGCAGTATAGCAACAGAGACTGGGCATTATATGCAAACCCAGCCTTTGTGTGCCGATAGCGTTCTTAGAACCCACCTTGGGTTCTCTTTAAATGATCCTCTTGAGGCTGGGAACACATAAGACGTTGTGTGAAAGGCTGCATTTTGCTGCATATGTGTTTTGAGTGTATTTGCGTTTTGCACATTCATTTTGCTTGCGTTTGAGTTTGCACATATGACTCTTAAGTGCATTCTTGTGCATTTTCTATGCGTTTTTCTATGCATTTTATATAAGTCAACAGGAAGAGGAAATACATCATCAAACTTGTTTTTTTAAAAACACGCAATACAATTATATACCTCTGCATCGCCATTGACATACATTATGTGCGTTTTACGTGCATTTTGGAAAAATACGCAGCAAGTTCACCGTTTTCAAAAACGCACATTGCAGAACGCAAACAAATGCGTTTTTCATGCGGCCCATTGACTTACATTATACGCATTAATGCCAGTGTTTTATGCAAGCTAGCTTTTCTGCCTTGTGTGTTCCTACCCTGAATCTATCAGTCCTAATGCTTCCAAAACAACAATGTATAGCAATTTGTCTTTATGTTGCTGTAGCACAACTCTGTGCTGGAACTGCCTTGTCTGCAGATCTACCATTGCAGGAAAATGCTAGTCTGAGATCTTGTATTTTGTTAGCAGTCTGCGGAGTTGTTTCCATTACTCAGTTTTGCTGGGATCGTCTTATCTGCTGCTTGAAGAAATTATTCAGTGGAAAATATTCTTGTCTTCACAGCAGATAAAAATACTGTTATAGGTGGTATTGATGTGAAGAAAGAGTGTAAGTGAAAATTGCTTATTCCATCCAAACGTTGATTCAGTTAATTACTTGTGGGCTTATTACAAAGTAAAATGAAGCTAGAGTGGGACCACGGCATAACGACTTTAAAAATTGCTTTTTGCAGCTCTGTAAGTGTTTGTATGCTGTGAGAACAAGCTTGTCTGGGGATGAGATCATCGCTGTTATTTCTGTAACTCACTGATGCCAATCTGCCCATGTCTCTCTCATGCTCTACTTTATCAAAACAATTTATTTAACAAAATACTGTAAGGGGAAAAGAGTTGAACCTACCCGGGGCTTCTAATGGTCCCCCGCAGACATCCTGTGCCCACGCAGCACTCACCGATGCTCCAGCCCCGCCTCCGGTTCACTTCTGCAATTTCCGACTTTTAAGTCGGAAAACCACTACGCCTGCGCGACCGTGCTCCCACTGATTTCACCAGGAGCGTACTGCGCAGGCGCAGACCGTACTGGGCTTTAACTGGTGGTGGGGACCGAAGCATCAGTGAGTGCTGCGCGGGCATCGGATGTTTGCGGGGGACCATTAGCCGCCCCAGGCAAGTTCAACTCCTTTTTTTTTTTTTTTTCTTTTTTCTTCCCCCGACCTCCCTACAGTACTCCTTTAAAGCAGAACTAATAGTGGCTCTTTACTGCTGGCGAATAAGAAAGGAAAACGGACAGCACCAAGTTCCATCATCTATTAACACCCCCACTAACAATCCGATGAGCTTTTAAAGTTTTTGCTTTGTTTTTTTTTCTAATACTTATATGCACAGAGGGAGATACTGCTTGCTTGGTAGTTTAAAGTGTACTCGAGGCGACGTGATATGAGATAAACGTGTATGTACAGTGCAAAACATATTAACCACTTTCCGACCACCCACTACTAATTGGCGGTGGCAAAGTGGCTCCCCCAGGACCGCGTAACGCAGATCGGCGGAGGCACCTGAGGGACTGATCAGCCGGGGATCGCGCACATAGATGCGTGCACATCCACCGGCATTAGGCTCCGCCCACCCGCAGCGTCAACTCGCCGGCCAATTAGCAGTGCCAGCGGGTTGATAACCCCCGATCTGCCCCATAAAAAGTGTATAATACACTTTGTAATGTATACAAAGTGTATTATACAGGCTGCCTCCTCCATTGGTGGTCCCAGTGATCGAGGGATCACCAGGGGAGGAGGCAGCTGTGCATGTAAACACACACACACACACACACACACACACTGATCCTGTCCCCCTGCCCCCCTGATCACCCCCTTAGACCACTGTTTGCACCCAATCACCCCCCTAATCACCCATCAATCACCCCCTGTCACTATCTGTCAACGCTATATTTTAGATTAGCTCCTAAACTACCCCCTGGGGGCTCCTGATACCCCCCCCCCCACACCCTCAGATCCTACCCAGACCCCCCCCCCCCCCGTTTACTGTATACATCTATTCTCCCCTGTAATCACCCACTGATCACCTGTCAATCACCCATCAATCACCCCCTGTCACCACCTGTCACTGCCACCCATCAGATGAGACCCTAACTTGCCCCTTGCGGGCACCTGATCACCCGCCCACACCCTCAGATCGCCCGCAGACCCGCCCTCAGATCACCTCCCAAGTGCATTGTTTACATCTGTTCTCCCCTCTAATCACCCACTGATCACCCATCAATCACTTTTTATGAATTGTGAATATGAGTTCCAGAGAGCTCTCAGTGCAAATAAACTACAGGAAATAAAACAATACCTGTAGAGACATAGCAAAACATTGGTGGAGAAAACCAACACCAAATAGCCTGGATGATAATGGAATAAAAACTGGAAGATTATCCTTTTTTTTTCTATGGTGCAGAAAAAGAGTACTTATTGCAGCACTACTGGGCAAGTGGAGCACTGGGTGGGCCGATATTGAAAATACATAACATTACCGATAGATTACAGCTAAAAACAGCTAAATTTAACCTTCTGTTTTTTGCCTCATGTACTTGGATAACTTGCAATAAAGGAAAACAGAAAGGGACTTAAGACAATTTCTTAGTAGGGTTAGTACCCTACTACCTCAGCATGTGATTTATCAAGGCAGGTACCCTTTGGGGAGGAATCGCACTTGGGTACCCGGAAAAGAGCTGGGGTTTATCGCATTTTTTGTTTTTAATGTGTGTGTCTCTCACATGTCAGCTACCAGCAGCTGATTGTTGGCAATAGGAATTGCATGCGGTGTGCGCAAAAGGATTGCAGGCAGCAAGTTTTCTTTCTGCATGTGGGAAGCTCGCTAAAGTCTGACCGAACCCATTCATTAACCTGGCTGTCACATCTAGTTTGATTCTGCATGCGGGAAAACCGTGTGTGATGTCCCCTGCCTTAAAGCAGACCTAAACCCAGGACTTCCTCTCTGCTCTAATGTTGGATCCACACCATACATGCCCGATCGATTATTTCCAGCATGTCCGATCTGAGGTTCGATCAATTTTATGACCGATTTCCATAGAAACAAACGGAAATCGGTCATAAAATCACTCATACAATCGATCGATCCTCAGATCGGACATGCTGGAAAAAATCGATCGGGCAGATAAATCTGCTGAAAAATTGTATGGTGTGGATCCAGCATAAAAGATAAGCATCTTCATAATATCCTTTACAGAAAAACAATTCTTTAAACAGCAGTATCTACCGTATGTGGAGAAATGTAAGCAGTAACAGTTACTTCCTGGATTCATGGAAGCACATACAGGGTTAAGGGGCCCATACACCTAACGATTTTCCCGCCGATATACAGCAGATTCGATCACTGTGATCGGATCTGCTGTGAAATCGTTGCGCAAATGTTGACCGAACAATCGATTTCCGACCTAAATCGATCGTTCCCGGCGTTCCTGTCTGTGAAGATTTCGCTCGATCGCCGGTTGGTCGGGAGTGCGTCGATAGCGGCGTTCGAATGCCCAACGACCGATGCAATACAGCGGCAATTACATTACCTGTTCCAGCCGGCGCGTATCCCTGCTCTCTCTGCTGTCCTCTTTTCCGCTGGGTTCCGGGTTCGGCAGGCTTCACTTCTTCCTGCCCTGGCAGGAAGTTTAAACAGTACTCCGCCCTCTAGAAGAGAAGAAGACAGCGGAGACCGGGGGACTCGCAACGGCCGGATCAGGTAATGTATGCAGGGGGCGGCAGCTCCACAGATTGTGATCGGTATCATGCTGAAATTGATTCACAATCTGTTTGCAGTAAAGGCAGCCATACGATCCCTCTCTGATCAGATTCGATCAGAGAGGGATCTATCTGTTGGTCGATCTGATGGAAAAATCGACCAGTGTATGGCCACCTTTACAGGGTCTCCAGTGTTTACATATACACTGTCAACATGGCACAGATCAGACAGAGGTGACAGCTCAAATTACAGTGACTTATAACTAGCAGATAAGGGAGAATTAGAAAGCCTGTTATCTCTAAATACAAACATGGCTTTACTTCCCTCCAGTGTAAAAGTTTAGGTCCTCTTTAACTTCTTGTCCAGAATAAAACTGCTAAAAGATTTATTACCCCTAACCCATGTGGGAAAAGCTACATGCACAGTTTGCCTGTACCTCTTGCATATAACAGTGTTTTTACACATAAGGTTTCATGATCCTGTAATAGTCAGGCCTCCTCTAGTGTTCAGTGTTTACTCATGGATTATTCTAATTAATACGCAAAGCATGACCTGACAAACACCAAGATCCATTGATTGTGGCTCCACAACTATTATTCCTTCTATTTACTCAGCTTGTGCAGATTTGAAAGTGCTTTAGCTTCCAAAGACTCTGCAAACATCTGTAGCTGCCATATCCTGTGACTGCACAAGGGACACAAGGGTCATTAAGGTGACCACATACCGATTTTTGTATGATATTTTAATAAGCGTGTAAAATTAATGGAATGGCATAAAAAGGGATCGTAATTGAACAACATTTAGTTTATTAGTCTGTTTAAATGTTTCACTTCTTATGGCCAACTGTTATATTTTTTTCTGTCCATCAAAGTTGGTTCCTTTATGAGAAAGGAAGCCAACCCTTTAACCACTTGAGGACCGCAGTGTTAAACCCCCCTAAAGACCAGCCTGTTTTTTCCCTAATTGGCCACTGCAGCTTTAAGGCCAAGCTGCAGGACCGCACAACACAGCACACGAGTGATTCAACCCCCCCCCCCCCGCTCCTTCCCCCCCCCCCCCCCCCCCGCTCCTTTTCCCCCCCACCAACTGAGCTCTCTGTTGGTGGGGTCTGATCGCTCCACATTTGTTTTAGGTTTTTTTTTATATAAATATTTATTTCATTTTTTAAAAAATAAAAATAGCCTTTTTTTTACATTTCTTTTCCCCTGCTCCCTCCCTCCCTCCCACCGCCAGCCAATCAGGGTGATCAGCTGTTACAGGCTTCAGCCTATGACAGCCGATCACTGTCCAGCCTATGGAGGGGACAGCCGTGTCACACGGCTGTCCCCAGTACAGCGCTGCTTGCGATCGCAGCGCTGGACATGTAAATAGACGGCATTTACGACTGAAGGTAGGGCGGAGCTCCGCCTCCCGAGAAGGAGATACGCGCGCAGCCTGCGCACGATCTCCTTCAGTAGCCGGCTCCAGAACCTGACGCCAATTGGCGTTAGTAAACCTGGGGCTGCCGCCGCGTTCACGCCCATTGGCGTGGGGCGGTCTTTAGGTAGTTAAAGCACCAGGGGCAGCCATACTATCACAGGAAAAAAAAACCACACATATAGGTAGATAAATACACATTCTACTTACATAACAGTATTGTACTATCCACCTTTTAATTTCAATGAATTTTATATAGTAAATAAAGAGAAAACTGTTTCGGCATTTTCCATCTTCTGACTGAAGCCAATCCTGATATAATTTCCTCCTCCCCTGAGGCTGCCTTCAGCCAATCAGTGAGGAGCAGAAATGTGGAAGGGGAGATGACCAGCTTCCCTCTCCTCACAATGTACCAAATAGAGCCAGGCGGACTGAGATGAGATTCATTACAACAGAAACATTTATGATTATATTGGAATGCTTGCACTGCAGGGTCAGGTTGCAGGCTGCTTAATAAACACAGAGCAGTGGGTAAATGGAATTGCATTTCATGGCTGACAATCCCGCTTTACCATACAGTTTTCTATTTAATATAGCAATAAAGATAACGGGGCTGCAATTGAGCACTTTTTACCCTGTTAATCAGATTTTATTGATTCACCAATACACATAAAATGACATGGTACCGCCTTAAAGTGGATCGGAGATGAAAAAATAACTATAACAAGTAACTTGTCTATACTGTATATCTTATATAAAGTTTAGATAGTTTACACAGAAAATCTAGCTGCAAACAGCTTCAACAGTATATGATTGTCTTCCTGTGATAAAATGACAGCGGCCATGTTCTGCTTGTCATCATTACACAGAGGCAAGCTGATCTGCATCTCCACCCCTCAGCCTGTATAAACTCCACTCCCCTCTCCTGCCCTCTCCACCCACATGCCTCTGAAATTTCTGGCTGGTAACGCCTCATCCTTCTCCTTCAGGAAAAACCTCCTCCTCCCCAGATTGAGCTCCCATGAGCCTTTGCTACATGGAACTCAGAGTGCCTAGGCACTGGAGGAGCTGTGGGCGAGGCTTGTTTAGTTTATAGGGAATTAGGGTAATAAAACAAAAATGAAAAAAGGATTTGGCTTGAGGAATGCTCTATAAACTATATGTAAGGAACACAATTATGCCAAAATATAAGTTTATCTCGGATCCACTTTAAAGGGAAGGTCCAAGCAAAATACAAAAAATGAGTTTCACTTACCTGGGGCTTCTACCAGCAGCATGCAGCCATCCTGTGCCCTCGTAGTCACTCACTGCTGCTCCAGTCCCCCGCTGGCAGCATGCCGACCTCGGAGGTCGGCGGGAAGCATTGCGTACATTTTTATGCATTCCAGCTAGTGCAGAAACATTAACACATACACTTTTACGCGTTAGTGGATCAATGCGTAAAAATGTACGCATTAAACCACTAACGCGTAAAAATGTATGTGTTAATATTTCTGCACTAGCGGGAATGCGGAAACACATACGCAATGTGGCCCGCCGACCTCCGAGGTCGCCATGCTGCCAGCGGGGGACTGGAGCAGCAGTGAGTGACATCGAGGGCACAGGATGGCTGCATGGGGCTGGTAGAAGCCCCAGGTAAGTGAAACTCATTTTTTGTATTTTGCTTGGACCTTCCCTTTAAAGAGGAACTCCAGTGAAAATAATGTAATAAAAAAAGTTCTTCATTTTTACAATAATTATGTATAAATGATTTAGTCAGTGTTTGCCCATTTTAAAATCTTTTCTCTCCCTAATGTACACTCTGACATATATCACATGGTGATACTTTTACTGCTGGCAGGTGATGTCACTGGAAGGAGATGCTGCTTGCTTTTTTGGCAGTTGGAAACAGCTGTAAACATCTATTTCCCACAATGCAATGAGGTTCACAGACAGGAAACTGCCAAGACCATGGTCCTCAGTTTCCCGTGGGAGGGGTTTCACCACAATATCAGCCATACAACCCCCCTGATGATCCGCTTGTGAAAAGGAAAAAAAGATTTCTCATGTAAAAGGGGGTATCGGCTACTGATTGGGATGAAGTTCAATTCTTGGTCATGGTTTCTCTTTAACACTCAATAAAAACAGACACAACATAAAAAGCAAAACAGTGTGAGCCCCACCTTCCTTGGGGTCTAAGGCGGAAATAGCCGAGTCCGTTCGATCCGCTCTACTGCACAGGCGCAAAGGACTGGTGCTTGCGCAGTTCAGCGGATCGATCGAGCTTGGCTATTTTTGCCTTAGACCCGAAGGAAGAGCCGCTAGTGTGCCTGCATGGGATCGCAGTGGGGAATTATTAACCTCACTGCTATTTGGGGGTCCCGGCACTGCAATGGAGGGACGCAGGAGGACGGGGAAGCCTTGTTAGAATCCTGAGGGTTCCCCTTCTGAGGTAAGTATCCCCAGAGGAGTTTTTTCCAATTACCCAAACGGGTATATTTCTTTTTAAGCAAGTGTGAACCAATGAATTTGATTAGGCTTTTTGGCCCTTATCTCAAGTTTTCTCCTAGGTGATATTTTCACACTTTATCAGTGAAATGTCCTTTAAAGAGAAACTCCGACCAAGAATTGAACTTTATTCCAATCAGTAGCTGATACCCCCTTTTACGTGCAAAATCTATTCCTTTTCACAAACAGACCATCAGGGGGCGCTGTATGGCTGATATTGTGTTGAAACCCCTCCCACAAAGAAATTCTGAGTACGTACTCTTGGCAGTTTCCTGTCTGTGAACCTTGTTGCATTGTGGGAAATCGCTGTTTACAGCTGTTTCCAACTGCCAAAACAGCAAGCAGCAGCTACATCACCTGCCAGCAGTAAAAATGTCACCATGTCATAAATGTCAGAATATTAATCAGGGATTTAAAATATTTTACAATGAGCAAACACTGACTAAATCATTTATACATAATTATTGTAAAAACGAAGCACTTTTTTTTATTACATTATTTTCACTGGAGTTCCTCTTTAAGCCACCAGCAAGCAAGAACAAATACTCTAATTTTGCTAGTACTTTTTCACCTATTTTGTTTGCAACTTTTTCAATTGCAGAGTGCTGAAAAGTTATTTTAAACAGAAGATGGAAAAATAATCTCCTTGGAGGTGAAAAAGTGAATGGATTACGAGCCATTGTATATTGCATGCTGCATGTTATACACCAGGGCAGTGACATTTGGTCAGAGGACATTAATAAATGTACCAGTTGTTCTTCTTTCATTCACAGCGTCATGTAATCCCCACCTGACACAATTACCGGCATTAACACGTCTGTGAAATAACTGTGCCATAATTCAGAGAGCAGCCATGCAGAATCCGTGTTAACAAGCAACAGTCAATGAAGCAAAAGTCACTGTGCTCTTTATTGTGATCACAATGTATGGAGCTCTGTTGTAGTCTGTGCCTCAGAAAATGGACCATCATTTTCCTAACAGCAGGGGGGCAGTTGCACCGGAATCTGGTTTCTATGGAAACAGGCCAGACTGGGGAGTAGGCTTCATTAGGGCCCTCCTGAGATCAGTAAGCGGGGTCTGTGCAGGGAGACATTCCCATGATCTGCTACTTTTGTCCTCCTCCAGCTAGTCTTAAGTTTTCAATGGAACTTTTGTTCCCCCTCGATTTTATATGCATAATTATGAGGCAGCATAGTATCTATCAGTACATTCCACATCACTGCCAGCATCCCAAGACACCGCCGTGAACCATGTACTGACTGAGCCAAGGGAAGAGAAAACGCTTTTTTTCCTTGAGTTTCACAAAATGACCCATTTAAACATGGCTCCGATTTTAAGAACTCATTTTCTTAAAGGGGACCTGAATTTAGAACTTCCTCTCTGCTCTAAGATAAGCAACAGGATAATAACCTTTAAAGGGACCCTGAGCACTCACTAAAAATGAAATTGTGACTTACCTGGGGCTTCCTCCTGCCCACCGTAGGCTTCAAGGTCCCCCGGCATCCTCTTGGCTCCTCTCCCGGTCCCGGCTGGCAGCTCCGTTATGGTACGACTTTGGCCTGAAGTTGTCAGGCCTGCTTCCCGCTTTGCTGATCCGCGTCATCACGCTGGCTAGCTATGCGTCATCACTCCAGCCAGCGTGATGCGCATGCGCGGTTCTCTAATATTGAACCGCGCAGGGCTCTCACACCAGCCAGCGTATAGCTGGCCAGTGTGATGACGCGGATCGGCAGAGCAGGAAGCAGGCCTGACAACTTCAGGCTGAAGTCGTACCACAACGTAGCCGCCAGCCGGGACCAGGAAAGGAGCCAGGAGGATGCCGGGGGACCTCGCGGCCTACGGTGGGCTGGAGGAAGCCCCGGGTAAGTCACAATTTCATTTTTAGTGAGTGCTCAAGGTCCCTTTAAAGAAAAACATTTCTTTGTTACAGCTGATAGAGCTTGTAGATATTGTGCAATAAATCTGCACTTCCTATTTTCATGGAAGCAGACAGATTTCTTAGCTGTACTACACTTAAAACACTTTCATTATCTCATTATCTGCGACAGATTGTTAAAGGGAATCTGAGGTGAAAATAAACTTATGAGATAATGAATTGTAAGTGTAGTACAGCTAAGAAATAGAGCATTAGTAGCAAAGATATTATTATTATTATTATTTATTATTATTTTTTTATTTATATAGCGTGAACATATTCCGCAGTGCTTCACAAAGCACAATAAGACGACAAGGGGAACATAGATACAACTAACAAATGTACAGCAGAGTTCCAAGCACCACAAATATTGTTACAAAACAGTAAACATTAGGAGGATGACTCTGCCCTTGCGAGCTTACACTCTAATGGGTAGTGGGGGACACACTAGGTAAGGGGGTGGAGGATGGATGAGGCAGTGACCCTTTGCCTCTGATTACATTGTGAACAGATAAGTAAATAAGGGCTATAGAATGTTATAAGCTTGTCTGAAAAGGTGTGGTTTTTAAGAGTGCTTTTGAAGATGTCCAGGTTTGGAGCATGACGTACAGGCTGTGGAAGAGAGTTCCAGATAAGGGGTGATGCTCGTGTAAAGTCCTGGATGTGAGCATGAGAGGAGGTGATCAGCTTAGAGACCAGGAGAATTTCTTGGGAGGAGCGAAGGTTGTGGGGGGACAATATCTTGAGATTAGTGAGGAGATGTATGGAGGAGACAACTCGTGGAGGGCTTTCTATGTTAGAGTCAGGAGTTTGAACTGGATCCTCTGGGTAATGGGTAACCAATGGAGAGAATGGCACAGTGGGGCTGCATCAGAAGAGCGTGTGGAAAGGTGAATGAGGCGGGCCGCTGAGTTTAGAAGGGATTGGAGAGGTGCTAGTCTGTTTTTCGGTAGACCACAGAGCAGGGTGTTGCAGTAGTCTAGGCAGGAGATGATTAAGGCATGAACAAGCATTTTGGTGGCCTCTTGTGTGAGGAAGGGACGGATACAGAATATTTTTTTGAGATGGAAATAGCAGGTGGTGGTTAATGAGGCAATGTGAGGTTTAAAGACGAGCTCTGAGTCAAGTATAACCCCCAAGCAGCGGGCCTTGGTGGTTGAGGTTATTGGGGTGTTGTCTACCGTTATGGTTGCAATTGGTGGGGGTGTAGATAGCGATGGTGGCAAAATCACAATTTCCGTTTTAGTCATGTTGAGTTTGAGGAAGCGGGAGGACATGAATTCAGAAACATTACGTAGACAGTCGGAGACTCTAGATAGTAGTGATGACAGATCAGGAGCTGAGAGATAGATTTGGGTGTCATCCGCATAGAGGTAATACTGGAAGCCAAAAGAGTTAATTAGTTGTCCCAGGCCTTGAGTGTAGATTGAGAAAAGAAGTGGCCCAAGAACAGAGCCTTGAGGTACACCAACAGACAGTGGGTGTGGGGAGGAATTGGTGTTAGAGAAGGACACAGTGTAAGAGCGTCCAGAGAGATGAGAGGAGATCCAGGAATGTGCTTGTCCCTTGATTCCTAAAGATGAGTGTCTGCAGGAGCAGAGCATGATTAACTGTGTCAAAGGCAGAGGAAAGGTCAAGGAGTATTAGAATGGAAAACTGGCCTTTGGATTTAGCTACCAGTAGGTCATTAGCAACTTTCGTGAGAAGGGAATGGGGTCCAGGGCACAGGTAGTGAGATGTGCTTTGGAGATTAGTAGGAAAGACACTGTTCAGTGAGTGTGGTGAAAGATGTTATGCTAGGCATACACCTAGCCAATTATGCGCCAGATCGAGCCGCTGGCTCGATGCCGGCGCATCCCCGCTCGTCCGCGCGGATCGATCCCCGCCGGCGCTGCTTATCACCCGCTCGATTCCCCGCTATTGTCCGCCAGCGGGGATCGAGCGGGGAATCTATCCGGCAGGTCATCAGACCTGTCGGATATTATCAATCGAGCCATCAGCGGCTCGATTGATAAGGGCTGAAAATGCCGTGTATGCCCGGCATTAGAGTGGGAGAGTGGTCTTGTGGAACGGGGGGAAGGCAGTTAGTAGTGAGTGAGGGTGCAGGCGGACAGAAGAAATTTATAGGTGATAGTTGAGCTGGTAAAAATGGTTGTGTGTTGAAGCTATTAAGTATTGCATCAATCTTGCCTGTAAAGTATGATGCAAAGTCGTCGGCTGACAGACCTGTGGTAGGGGGAGGAGGTGGGGGACAAAGTAGGGAGTTAAAGGTGTTGAACAATTGTTTTGGGTTGTGGGACTGTGAGGAAATGAGCGAGGAGAAATAAGACTGCTTAGCAGAGGTGAGGGCATCCCTGAGCTCTTGCATAGTTGTTTATAGTGATTGAAGTCCTCTACAGCAGTGCTCTTTCTCCAGCACCTTTCTGCCACCCTGGAACGCCTTTTCAGCTGCTTGATTTGTTCAGTGAGCCAGGGTTGCCGGTTGGTTCGGCGGGAGCGGGTGGTGGTGAGTGAAGCAGCTGAATTCATGGCAGAGGAGACTACACTAAATAAGTAACTGGATGCTGCCTCAGGGTCAGTGTAGGAAGACAGAGTAAATAGAGGTTGCAAGGCCTCAGTCAGGGAATTCAGATCCAGGTTGCGGTAATTCCTGCTCGTGACTGTATGGTGTAGTGTTGGAGGAGTTGACGGTAGAGAAGAATTGATTGAGAAGGTAAGAAGGTTGTGGTCTGAGAGGGGAAGTGGAGTGTTATGGAAGCTTGAAATAGAACAGATCTGAGTCTCATATTGTTACCAGTACAGGAAGAGTTAAGAAACTTCAGTTATCTATGCAAAAGAGCTTTTTTTGAGCTCTCCGACCCAACTTGGGTCAAAGATGGCCTATTTTCTGAAGCACTTCTACTTCAGAAAAGCAATGAAAGACTACTTTAGATAAGGTTTTGCTGCAGGAAAGTTCAAAGGGTCATTAGCTCTGCTCTATTTTATAGTTTAAAATACAGAGTGCAGTTTGTAAACTGCAAATATTAGCATGTCCAATATCTTATCGATATCTGCCTGAGATGATTATTGACTACTTAAAGGAGCCAGCCCATAATCTCTCTGCATTAATATGTGATTTTCTGACACGAGAATGATGAAATATTATATAAAAAAAGCTATATTACTAAAAATAGGAATATAAGACTTTTCTTTGATACTATTGTTCTAATTATCCATACTACACATACAATTCATTAAATCGTAAGGTTTTTTTCGCTTCAGTGTCACTTTAACATCCCGTGTCTTCTATCCTGTGTTTACAAATTAGTTGATCTGCCGAGGCAGCCAGCTGGCACAGCTGAGAGAACAGATTACACTTGTAATTAGTCACAGATGAGTTGGAATTAGACAGGCTAAACCCTATAAATACATACAGGGTGCATTTTTCTATGTTTTCCTTGTGTCCTCTGCAAGAGTTCAGGTCCACTTTAAACTCGAGAAAAGAAAGCACTCATCCTCTGGACTGCAGGAGAAAAGCTGCATGTACTAATATTGCATTGCATGGTTTGATCCATTGTCATTGAGAATTAGTTGAGGCCTCTGAAGTTTTGAATCACTGCACTAACTACATGAAGAGTTCTCTTGTGTAATGTCAGCAGCGTAGAAGTAGATTATCGACATAGTATGCTTAAAATGCAATCATTTATCCAGGACAGGCCTGCCCTGTATTTTATATGGTATAGTCATTTGGAATAGAAATATTTTGCAGGCTGGTAGTTTATTTCTTGGTCATCATCCGATAAAGTAAAATGAAAGATGCGGAGGCAGTGTTGTTGGGTCACAGATAAAGCTATGCTGCCATCTAGTGTATGAAACCGAGACAAAATGTGTTATCCTTGTGTATGATAAAAGTAGAGAAAAAAATGTTAATATAAATTATACTTTCCCACTGTCTTTTTGCATATAAATTGCTTAAAGGGATAGATTTTAGATGCTAAAAAAAAAAAAGTGAATACATCAAGCTTTGAGCTGTTTTCCCCTACAAAACGCAATAGCGATTTTGATGCAATTTCGTTTCGATTTTCCCCTTCTAGCCTCCCAGATTCTGAACCACGCATACCCAGTGAAAAATAGTTTGTGCATCTTCTTTTAGCCTATGGCATCATTAGTGGGTGTGGCTATAGATGATAGCAGTTGGTGCTGTCTGGTTTATTTCTTATCTGCCAGCAGTAAAGATGAGTACCTGCAGGCTCATGGTTGATCAAACATGAACAAATGATCAATCATTTTGTGATCTACCTTCTCACTTTGCAATAAATTGATTTTTTTTTCCAATACTACTATATTTCAGTAATGTTCTTCTTTTAAACAGCAGGGACAGCCATACTATCCCGGGAAAAAACACATATATAAGTAGATAAATACTTGATCTACTTACATAACGCATGTATTGCACTGTCCACGTTTTGATTGCAGTGAATTGTATATAGTAATTAAGGAGAATTCTGTTTCAGACATTTGCCATCTTAATTCCCTCTGACTGAAGCCAATCCAATCCTGATGTAATTTCCTCCCTTATTTTTTTTTCTCCTAGAAATTGTCATAGCTAGCTTGCTTTGTAAACACATGTGAGCAAAGCATAGATCAGATTTCAGCAGCTCACTGAACTGCCCTCAGCCAATCAGTGAGGAGCAGGAATGTGGGAGGGGAGATGACAAGCTTCCTTCTCGTTGGTAATCGAACAAATAGAGCCAGGATGACTGAGATAAGATTTATTACAGAAGAAACATTTCTGAATAGATTGTAATGCTTGCAATGCAAGGTAAGGTTTTAGGATGCATAATAGACACAGAGCAGTGTTTAAATGGAATTTGTTTTGTGGCTGACAATCCCGCTTCAAGGTGCTTTGTTTAATGCAGTGCAGGAGCAAAACCTCTCCTTGACAAAACCATGCCGAGCATCTACCAAGCCTTACCATTTGCCTGCCACTGTGATAGGGTGCCTCACTTTCTGGTAGATGCTCTGAAGGGAAGAGAGGACAGTCATTAGCCTGGCTTTTGATGCTTTTGTGTTATAAGTGCCACAGGCTTGGATTTATCTGGGTGCTCTTGAAAGTGCCTGTTACCTTCAAGACATTGACTTTCACGTACCAACCTTACTGCTGTCTTACAATGGTTTTCCATGAAAAATTATAATAAACTGTTCATTGTGTTTTTATGCAGTCAACGACTGGAAATTCGAGCCCAGGTTGCAAACGCCTTCTTGGAGAAGTTCCAGCTAACATCTGATGAAATGAGCATTTTACGTGGAACCCACGAAGGTCCATTAACTGAAGTAAGAAAAATACAGATTTTTAGTCAATACTTGTTACAAACTCATTTCTGTATAATAGAGTAATTTCTATATTGCAAACTGAAATTTGTTTACATTTTTTTTGATTTATTCAAATTAAAGAATAGATGAATTAGGATGATACCATTCTTCAGACTCTATTCTACAGGGATAACATCTAAGAAGGCTTATTGGCTGAAAGCTTACTATCTTTCTTTTAAGTTCTTGTAAGTTAGCCAATAAATGGTGTCATCCTATTTCAAAAACTTCCTTCTTCAACTCTTGGCTAACTTAGCCGCCAGAATATTTACAGTGCGGTGGGCTTAGTGAATCAAGCCCAATGTAATTAGCAGCTGTGGCAGCGACAAAAAGGGAATTTGAGCGCAAGGCGCTGGAGTTCCTCTATTACATATGCGAAGCAGGGTTCTGGATTGCGGTGATGACTGAAGCTGGACTTCAGCTTTTGTATAGCCAAACTCTGGCTACTGATAGTGGTTATGTTAGTGGTAATGTGCGCTTGGCTATAGTAGGAGCACTTCGGCTACGGCACTTTGGATGAGAGGCGTTACAGTAATGGGCTCTTGGCTATACTATAGCCGACTGTCACTAGGTTCATTTGGGCACTGTAAATAGTGGACATTCAGCTATAGTATAGCCAAGCACTGAAAATGCAGGATATTAGCAGAGGTAGAAGCAGCCAGGATATTAGCAGAGGTGACCAGCCAGGATGATGTAGCTGAACCCAACCTTGGCTGTAGGTTAGAGTGAGATATTTATGGGGGAGGTTAGTGTTAAGAGTATTATAGTAACTCAATCAGTGTCTAAATTGCAGCCCGTGGTCTACTTGTTGGGCAAGCTATTGCATGCTCCTTATTGGTTTTAGAGGAAAAGTATTTAATGCTAGTTATGTTGCAAGATAAACTTGAGTCAGAATGTGGACATAGTATTCATGCTGTGGTATCACATCACAGTGAAACCTAAAGTAATTGAAAAAAATTCAGTTTATCTTATCTGGGGCTTCACCGGCCCCCCTGCAGCTATCCTGTGCCTGCGCGACGTGACATACGATCAGGGCTGTGAAGTTGGAGTCAGAGTAATTTTGGGTACTTGGAGTTGGTGGTTTTATAAACTGAGGAGTGGAGTCGGATGATTTTTGTACTAAATCCATCGCTCTGGTAAGTAATAGACTGAGGAGTCGGAGCCATTTTAGATACCTGGAGTCGGAATTGGAGTCAGTGGTTTCATAAACTGAAGGAGTCTGAGGGGAAGTCGGACGATTTTTGTACTGACTCCACAGCCCTGCAAACAATCCTCTGGTCCCCCGCAGAGACTCAGTTTCATTTTTGGTGACTCCGCCCACTGCACCTTCTCTATCGCAGTGACTCACTTTCATTTACGGCAACTCAGCCAGTTGATGGCCAATGTGCCTGCGCGGCCCTGGCTGCTCGCATTCTCGATCGTGCTCCTGTCGCTGGGCGCGTCCCGAGCATGCGCAGTATGAGATTTTCGGGAGACCAGAGGATCTGTTTTTCACGGCATGGGCACAGAGCGGCAGCAGGGGGGCAGTAGAAGCCCCAGGTAAGTTAAACTGGATCTTTTTTGTTGATTTTAGGTCTCCTTGGTGATCTACCTGTAAAGTTTAGAGGCCTTTGGTCTCAGCTCCATGTGTATCTGGCCTGACATTTCAAATTGACCCTATTAAATTAAGAGTCATATACAATGCAGAAATTACACCTTTGTTTTGTGTAAGGTATGTTCTTTAAATGACAACTGAAGTGAGAAGAATATGGTGGCTAATATAATTATTTTCTCTTAAACAATACCAGTTGCCTGGCAGCCCTGCTGATCTATTAGGCTGCAGTAGTGTCTGAATAACACCAGAAACAAGCATGCAGCTAATCTTGTCAGATCTGACAATATTGTCAGAAACACCTGATCTGCAGCATGCTTGTTCAGGGTGTATGGCTAAAAGTATTAGAGGCAGAGGATCAGCAAGAGAGCCAGGCAACTGGTATTGCTTTAAAATAAATAAATAGAGCAGCCTCCATATCCCCCTTGCTTCAGTTGTCCTTTAAATTCTTTGATCTCTAGATTTATTAAAGAACAACTGACCAGAGAGGGATATGGAGGCTGCCATATTTATTGTTTATAAACAATACCAGTTGCCCGGTAGTCTTGCTGATCTTTCATGTATTAGTAATGTCTGAATCGCACCTGAAACAAGCATGCTGCAAATGTAGTCACACTTAAAGGATACCCGAGGTGACATGATGATATAGACATGCGTATGTACAGTGCCTAGCACACAAATATCTAGGCTGTGTTCCTTTTTTTCTTTCTCTGCCTAAGGTAAACATCAGGTATGTAAGTGGTAGTTCCTGTCTGAGTCAGGACTGGGTCAGACTACAGTGTGACCTTCACTGATAAGAAATTCCAACTATAAAACACTTTCCTAGCAGAAAATGGCTTCTGAAAGCAGGAAAGAGATAAAAAAAAGGGTCAATATTTCATAGATTTTAGCTCTGGCATACTTCAATGAATAAAACAATAAAACAGTAAAAACTTAAAAAGTAGATTTAAATACAAAATAAAACTGAAATATCCTAAAAAGTATTTTTTTTAGGAGAAGGTGGATAGATACAATTGTTTGTTTCATTAGTTTATTTTCACCTCAGGTGTCCTTTAAGGGGAACCCAAAATGAAAGCAAGGTCCCCAGTGTAACTTCCAGCCCCCTGTAATCGCCCTGGTTTCTCGCTATCTTTCCACTTTCCTCCCTTTTAACTGCTGTATACAGTTGCAGTTTGTTCCAACTACGCAAGTGTAGACCGCACCCAGCTATGGGAATGCGGTTGAGGCACGTGTGGCCAGGACTCGCATGCAGTTTTCGGAGGGGACAGCGACTGAAGGGAGTATAGCATAAAGACAGCGAGGTACCAGGATGACTACAGGGGGCTGGAAAAAGCCCTAGGTAAGATATACTGCTGACCTAACTATAACTTTAGGTTCCCTTTAGGCTTTATATTGATCGCCATGCTTGTGTAGGGTCTATGATTAAAAGTATTAGAGGCAGAGGATCAGCAGGCCAGCCAGGCAATGTGCATTATTTAAAGAGACTCTGCAGTCTCTTTTTATTTATTTTTTTTACCTTATTTTGTTAAAATTCATCAATCCTCCTCAGCATTAATGCCCAAGTTGAATCACCGCATCCCTGCGGCAGATGAGTGATTTATTACTGAGAAATCGACCTGCATAGTTACACAATTTTGCAGGTCGCAGATTGTGCTGCCCTGGAGAGGCAGAGCTTTCAGCTGTAGCTTTGCCTCTCCGCAATCAATCTCCGCGGATCTCCGCCTCCTCCCCGCTCCTCTCAGTGAAAGAAGACTGAGAGGGGCGGGAAGAGTCAGAGATTGACTGTGGAGGATGCAGAGTTACAGCGCAAAGCTCTGCCTCTTCAAAGATGTAAAGCCCTGCGAGCCCGGGATCTTTGCAGGGCTATTTCACAGTAATAAATCACCTATCTGCCACGGGATGCGGCAATTCAACTTGGGCATTAATGCTGAAGAGGATTGTTTAACAAAATCAGGTAAAAAAAATAGACTTCAGAGTCTCTTTAAAAGGAAATAAATATGAGACCCTCCATATACTTCTTAAGTCAGTTGTCCTTTACAGCAGACCCAAATAAAAAATGAATCATGTCTAGTATGAAAAAATTTACATTACATTTTAATATAAAATCTTGCATAACCACGATTGTAACTTATTGTATGGTGAAGCCTACAGTTTATAGTAATAATGATGTTGTGGGTACAATATGGTCAAAGATTTTTTTTTCAACTTGGCTCCTCTTTAAAGTAGACTTGAACTCTTGCACAGAACAGAAGCAAAACAGATAGAAATGCACCCTGTATGTATTTAGAGCAGGCATGGGCAAACTTGGCCCTCCAGCTTTTAAGGAACTACAAGTCCCACAATGCATTTGCCTTTATGAGTCATGACTGTGGCTGTAAGACTCCTGCAATGCATTGTGGGACTTGTAGTTCCTTAAAAGCTGGAGGGCCAAGTTTGCCCATGCCTGATTTAGAGAGTTTAGCTTGTCTAATTCCTCCTCATTTGTGTCTAATCACAAGTTGTAATCTGATCTCTCCCCTGTGTCACATGACTGCCATGGCAGAGATGGCAGATAAGCTCATTTGAAAGCACAGGATGTTAATATGTCTGCTTCCATGAATCAGGAAGTCGAAACACTGGAGATTTATTTTAGCATTTGTATCAGCTGTAACAAAGAAATGTTTTTGTTATGCTGTTTTGAATCTTTTAGAGCAGAGAGGACGTTCGGAATTCAGGTCCGCTTTAACTGCATTTTGTTCTTTAGATCTTTTAATACTTTGTTTTGTAAGTCCATCCATTGTAGTGAATTCTTATAACATGTCGTGGGATTCATCCACATACCCCCAGCCCCTCCCCCAGGACCTTGTTGCTGGCCCCTATACAGCAATTTCCATTTCATTGTTTGACAGTAACTCTATCATTACTTTGAATTGGTTCCTTATGAGGATCATTTCTTTTGTGGAAGAGTAAAGTATATCATCTTTTGTCAGACACAGTGTATGGAACCGCACTCATCATGTGGATCGATAGAATGAGCCGATTGTGCTTGTAGCACACATGGAATTATTTCTGCCATCACATGCTCAGAATAGACTCCAGGCTGCTGTGCTGCTGCTCCATTCTGTTCAGCTTATAGGAATGAACTGGTCATACTCTGTGTTCCTTAGTGACTCTTCTTCAATATTTCTGCCTCATTTCTGATTGCTATACTTTGTGCAATTACATTGACCTTGCCTTGAACTTGAACTACACTCCTGTGCAATTGCACTGCAGCGCAGTGATTCAGCCCTCGATTTTTCAATTATTTTTTCTCTGCGTGACCGCTGTGACTTTATAGCAGGAAGTACCATTTGTGAACTTTGGCTTTTTTTTTTTTTTTTGCACAGTATATATGAATATAACCTAATTACACCTTCAATATTTATTATACTTTTCTAGGCAGGGGTCCTCTTAAGCTATATGAAGCAAGTTCTATGCAGTGCCACGGTTCCAGGACTTATTTTTCTATTTGTGTAGTATTTATTATTTATTTATAAAGCGCCAACATATTACGCAGCACTGGACATTAGTTTAGGTTACATACAATATTTAGGGGTGACATACAGCAATATGACAATACAGGAATACAAGAAAAACCAGATCATGCAGCACAGTGTGAGTACAAGGTAATGCTTACTCAGTCACTGGAGAGGAGCATGGAGATTAGGCAAGTTGAGTTCGCTCAAATGCATAGCATGGGTTCACACTAATGGAGGTGCATGATCAGGTAGGACACAAAAATAGGAGGACCTTGCCTGAAGGCTTACAATCTAGAGGGAGAGGTAGCGACACAAATGGTAGGGGACCAGAGTTCAGCTGCGGGTTTAGAGCACCTGTGAGGGGTGGTAGGCCAGAGTGAAAAGGTGAGTTTTGAGGGCCCTCTTGAAGATGTTGAAGGAGGGGGCTGCCCTAATGGGTGAAGGTAGGGAGTTCCTCAGCAAGACCTGCTCCCCTGACGTCGAGCTACTAGCGATCAACTGCAGGCCTCAGTACTTACCCAGGGAGTTCCCCTCCCTTGTTCTCATTGGAGTCTATATCCCCCCCCCCTGATGCAAACACCAAGAATGCCCTGCAGACTCTCACAGATAGCATCTCGCAGTGGAAAACGGCTCTCCCTGAATCCCTCCTCATCATCCTGGGGAACTTCAGCAGCGCTAGCCTTCGCCAGGAACTGCCTCGGTACAAGCAACATATCACCTGCCCCACCAGGAATCAAAACACACTGGACCACTGCTACACAGTCCAAAAGAACGCGTACAAGGCAATCCTGGGAGCCGCTCTGGGAAACTCTGACCACTGCCTAATTCACCTGATTCCCACCTACAGGAGGATCCTTGAAACCACCAAGCCTGTCATCAAAACCGTAAAAAAGTGGACAGACGATGCGAAGCTGACACTGCAGGCATGCTTGGACTGCACGGACTGGTCAGCCCTAGAGGCTCCCTCCTTGGAAGAATGGTCAGAGAACAATACCTCCTATATCAGCTTATGTGAGGAGTCGTGCGTCCCTACTAAGACCTTTAAGGTCTTCCCCAACAATATGCCCTGGTTCACGAACAAGCTGCATCGGCTCCGAAAGTTCAAAGAGGAGGCACACAAGTCCAGCACTCCTGCTAAGTTCAGGGAGGCCAGAAACACCCTGAACAGAGAACTAAGAGCAGCAAAGAGAGCCTACTCCGATAAGCTGAGCCTCTGTTTTCAGTCCAACAACTCCCGAGAAGCTTGGAAAGGCCTCAGAGCAGTCACCAACTTCAAACCCGCCCACCACCAGGCGACCCCTAGCATCCAACTGGCTGAGGAAGTAAACGAGTTTTATTGCAGATTCGAACACCTCCCCACACCGATGGACATTCCCCCCCCTTCCAACCCTCCTAAAGGGGCATGTAGCGCCGATGGTAATCCAGGAGGGGGATGTACTGCGCCAACTCCGTAAACTCAACAACAGGAAAGCCGCAGGCCCAGATGGCGTGTCATCAAGCTGCCTTAAAACCTGTGCAGCACAGCTAGCTCCCATCCTTACCTCAATTTACAACAGATCCCTAATGGAATGCAGGGTCCCCCCCGTCTCAAAAAGTCTACAATTATTCCAGTCCCCAAGAAACCGGGAAACACTGATCACAATAACTTCAGACCTGTAGCCCTCACACCCATCATCATGAAGGTCTTTGAGCGACTGGTCCTTGCATTCCTTAAGAGCTCCACCAATGCCCTCTTAGACCCCCATCAATTTGCATACAGAGCAAATGGGTCAGTTGAGGATGCCATCAACATCAGCCTGGCATACATCACGGAGCATCTCGACAGCCAGGCTATTGTTCTTGGACTTTAGCTCGGCGCTCAACACAATTCGGCCAGACATTCTGCTCGGCAACCTCACGCAACTCGGGATCGACGCATCCCTTTGCAGGTGGGTGGGGGACTTCCTCTCAAACAGAACACAACGGGTTAAGCTCGGGGAATGCTCCTCCAGCGTGAGAACCACCAACACAGGGGCACCACAGGGGTGTGTTCTGTCCCCACTCTTGTTGTCCCACTACACCAAAAACTGCATCTCAAATGCTGACTCTGTTAAGGTCATCAAATTTGCGACGATACAACCATTATCGGCCACATTAGCAAGAAGAAGGAGCAGGCCTACTGCAGCGAGATCGAGAGGATCTGTAACTGGTGCAAAGACAACAACCTCGTCCTCAATGCGGCCAAAACTGTTGAAATGATAGTGGATTACAGGAAACTCCCCCCTGCCCTCCCACCAGTCGGCATTGGTGAGACCGAAGTCATCAGAGTACCGTCCGTGCGGTTTCTAGGCACCACCATAACCAGGGACCTCAGGTGGGGGCAAAATACCACCAAAACCCAGAAGAGTGCCCAGCAGAGACTATTTGTCCTGCGCCAGCTGAAGAAATTTGGCACCCCACGGGAGCTGCTCACCAGTTTTTACTCTGCCACAATTGAGTCCATGGTATGCAGGGGCAACAGCTAGCGACAAGTATAAACTACAAAGAGTAATTAGCGCTGCAGAAAAGATCATCGGCACGCCCCTGCCCCCCCTTGACCTCATCCACACCGCCAGATTGAGGAAAAGAGCCTTCAAGATCACTCCCACCCGGGCAGTCGCTTCTTTGAGCCACTCCCACTAGGCTGCCGGTTCAGAACAATCCGCACCAGAACCACAAGGTGCAGGAACACCTTCTTTCCTCAAGCTGTTCTCCTACTGAACACTTGCCCATCTGGGCCCATATAGTCCTGATCACGGACTAACCACCCTAAACCAGGACTAACGTACTCTTTCTCAGTGCCTGGCATGTATGCTGTAACATGTATATGTTCTCACTTTTTAATCTCACCAATGCATGTATGTCTGCTCTGTCTCTTGAACTATTGAATGACTTAAATGTTTTACATGTTTTGAATGCTTTAAATGTCTCACACTCTCCTGCCTTTGCCATGGGTACCACAACCAATTCCGGGTACGTGTACAGCGTACTCGGCGAATAAACTGATTCTGATTCATAGTGTTGGAGCAGCCCTTGAGAAGTCCTGGAGGCATGCATGGGACTGGGTGATGCAGGGGGCAGTCAGGCAAAGTTCATTGGAGAAGTGGAGTGAGCAGCTAGAATGTGTACCTGTAGTAGAAAGATGTTTATATGTTTGTTTGTTTTTTTTAATTATTCTTTTTGTTCATGCATAACAAAAGTTACATATTTTACATGACCTATGTAAACTAGCATATTTTCTTATTTTTATTGGATAACGATAGCTTTAATAACCTTGAAACACGAAATGACCTGTGCAGCACCAGTATTCTCTAAGGCTTCATTCACACCAAAAAACGAAAACAAAAACGACAGCATTTTTAGTTTTTGTGCGCTGTTTTTTTTCTCCCCTCCGCTCTACTGCGCGCTGCGTTTTTGGAAAAAGCGCTTTTCTAAGCGCTTTGCCAGAGCGGTTTTGAGATTTACTCCATGACGCAAGTCAGGAAGTGAACTCTTTGACCTGGAAAAGAATAAATACAGTTTATTCTAAAAAACGCAAACGCAATTGCAGCATAAAGCGGTTTTGAGTTCTTCCTATACCTTCCATTATACGAAAATCGACCCAAAAATGGTACAGGCACCACTTTGCTGAACGCACAGCGCACGAACCTCGCTGATATGAACTTTCTCATAGAGATTCATTGCACAAGCATTTGTGGACGATTTTAAAAATTGCCTGCATTTGAAAAAAGGCCAAAAACACCCCTAGTGTGAACGAGCCCTAATGGCTCTCTAGGGCTGGAGCCAGGGCCGGATTTACTTCTCAGGTGCCTAAAGGCACAGATGTCCTGGCACCTTAGACTTTGTCCTCCATGAAGCTACAAACCCCCACCGAACTGCACCGCAAGTGTGCTGGCTGTCCCAGCTGTCACTTCTCCGTTACTTCCCTTGCCTGTCATAGGTAGCTACAGGTGCACCTTAGTATTAGGTAGCCAGAAGTAACCTCAATATTAAGTATTAGGTAGCTAGTGAAACCTCAGCATTAACCACTCTGCGACTGCCTAACGCCAATTGGCGGCCGCGCAGTGGCTCCCTCAGGACCGCCTAACGCTGATCTGCATCAAGACCTGGGGGCAGAAATTAGCAGGGGACGCGCACACAAGCGTGCGATCGTTTCCTGCCAAGACGCGGAGCTCTGTGATCGGCCTGCCAGTTCATGATCGCAGCTGGCAGGCTGTTAAGGAGAAAAAAAGCTGTCATTTACATGTACGTTGCTGCAATCTACTGCAGCACTGTACGGAGGACAGCTCTGTCACTGACCTGTCCCCTTGAGTGGCTTACAAACGTATCCCTCTTATCGGCTGATGCCTATGAGAAGAGATCATGCTGATTGGATCTCGGGTGGGAGGGAGGGAAGGTAGAAAAGCAGGAAAGCTCTGTTGGTGGCAAGATTCATTTGTGTGCTATGAAGAAGAGAAGAACCGAGAGCCCGATATGGTGTAGTATGTCAAGGTAATTGGATAATTAGAAAGAGTATGAATTGTATACTCACAAACCAGGGTTACCTCCAGGCAACCACTGTATAGGCAGGTGAGGAGATTAGCCTGTCCTCACTCAGGAATAAGAAGTCGCTCTCTGTAGGCTTGAAAAACAAGAAGGGGTATCCCCCTCCACCAAAGGTGGATACAATCAGTATTATGGTAGAGAACAGAGGCGCCAAAAGGATAAAAACAATATTTAAAAGTTTTAAAATTATTGCTTAGGAGGCAGTGGTGGACTCACCTCCCACAAGCAGACACAACAACTGTGTATTCACAAAAGGGACATTTATTGGTATACTCCAAATAAGGTCGCAACGCGTTTCGCAGGTCAAACCCGCTTCATCAGGCAATTATAGGAAGGAGCACACAACAGCAGTATGTCCAGATAGCACCTGGCGCCTCAGTCTGTGAATACACAGTTGTTGTGTCTGCTTGTGGGAGGTGAGTCCACCACTGCCTCCTAAGCAATAATTTGTGTGCTATGTTGTGTGGCCCTGCAGCGAACTGTTAAAGCTGCAGTGTGCTGATTTGTAAAAAATGGCCTGATCATTAGGGGGTGTAAGCCTATGGTCCACATGCAGTTAAGTAGCTAGAGGTGCCCCGACTGAAGGGACATCTCGTCAGTGGAATGCCGAGAGCTGGGTGAGTAACCTCATTTACACTCTCATTAGGACTCTGTATAGGGAACACCACTACTTAAAAAACCATCTCTAGACCCCACCGAACTTGCCAACTACCGCCCAGTGTCACTTCTGCCATTTGCATCTACATTACTTGAACGCCACATTCATGCTGAACTAAGTCAGTATTTATCTGCAAATTCCCTGCTTGATCAGTTTGTCTTGCTTCCGGGCAAACCTCTCCACAGAAACAGCCCTCACCAAAGTGGCCAATGATCTCCTCACAGCTAAATCCAAAGGCTATTATTCCATACTAATCCTTCTAGATCTGTCATCAGCATTTGACACTGTCGACCACACTCTACTCCTACAGATCCTTTCATCTATAGGAATAAAGGACCTCGCTCTCTCCTGGATATCTTCCTACCTCTCCGGAAGGTCTTTCACTGTTTCTTATTCAGATCAGGCCTCCTCTTCACATCCTCTGTCTGTAGGGGTACCTCAAGGCTCTGTCCTCGGTCCCCTCCTCTTTTCCATCTACATGCACGGTCCTTGGAACTTAATCAACTCATTTCTTTTTCAATACCACCTATATGCAGATGATACACGACTGTACCTCTCGGCCCCAGACCTTAACTCCCTCCTCACACGAGTTCCTGACTGTCTGTCCGCTATATCCTCTTTCATGTCCTCTTGCTTCTTAAAACTTAGTATGAACAAAACAGAACTAGTAGTCTTTTCACCATCTCTGTCCACCTCTTTGCCTGATATTACAATAAGTGTTAATAACACGCCTATAACTTCAGTTCCCAAAGCACAGTGCTTGGGGGTAATATTTGATTCTTCTCTCTCATTTATTCCTCACATATCCATATTCCTCGTATCCGTCCTTTTTTCTCTCTCATGACACAACCAAAATGTTAGTACATGCGCTTTTTAAATCTCGTTTGGACTATTGCAATATACTGCTTGGTGGACTTCCAACTAACCGACTAGCACTGCTCCAATTTGTACTGAACTCTGCTGCTCGACTCATTCATCTCTCCTCTCGCTCTTCCTCTGCTGATCCTCTCTGTCAAGCTCTTCAATGGCTACCAATAAACCAAAGGATCCAGTTCAAACTCTTAACCCTAACCTACAAAGCTCTCCACAATCTCTCTCCCCTGTACATCTCCTCACTAGTTTCCAGATATCATCCCAACCACAATCTCAGATCTGAACACAAGCTTCTTTAATCTTCTTCTACAATTACCTCCTCACATTCACGGGTACAAGACTTCTCACGTGCCTCACCCCTCCTCTGGAATGCCCTTCCACAGCACATACGCCACTCTGCCACCTTTGAAATCTTTAAACGCTCCCTCAAAACCCACCTTTTCCAACAAGCATATTCTCTAGCTTAGGCCATGCACCCTTCAACCTCGCATCTACATTTACTCCTCACTAAATAACCTAATCACGCACTGTCTGTACCTATAGTGTATACTTCCCCCTCCTCTTGTTTCCACCCCATTCCTTTAGATTGTAAGCTCGCAAGGGCAGGGCTCTCACCCTTTTGTGTCATGGAATGTTATTTCAATTGCTTGCACTCTGTTATACATTTATACATTTTAGTCATCATGTTAAATTTGCTATTGTAATCACCAGTTCTGTATTTTATACCAGTGTTCATATTTGATGTATATCATTGTTTGTATCATGATGTATCCCTTGTTTGTTTTCTTACATTGTACAGCGCCACAGAATATGTTGGCGCTTTATAAATAAATAATAATAATAATAATAGGGAAGGAGGGAGGCGGGCACCTGGGGAGGGGAGTGAGCCACCTTTCCATCAATAGGCGCCTTTAGGCATGGGCCTACAGTGCCTTATGGTAAATCCAGCCCTGGCTGGAGCACACTATGAGCACTTCTGAAAGCCCCTGCAATTTGAAAAGCCCTTGCTAGTGTAATGCCATATGTGCGTTTTTACTAGTTATGAGCCAAAATGTGTTTTTCTCATAATTATGACACAAAACTTACAATAACGACATCAAATCGTAATTTGTCATCATCAGAAAATCGTCATTTTGTGTTAAATCATAATTTTGTGTTTCATTCGTAATCCTGTAATTTAGCGGAATTATTAAAATTCCGGGTAACACAAAATAATTATTTTGTGTTTTGCACTACAAATCGTCCTGAAAAATACCCGATATTGTGAAAATGTTCATCTTTGTGTATGGTGGTAATTGTGGGAAAATTTGCGTAATTTTTCATGATTACAATTTTTTTTCTGTTGCGACCATAATTATGAAAATTATGCCAAATTTTGCCAATTCGTTATTAGCACATTATGATTATCACTAGTGTTCTTTTGAGCAATGCAATTTAAAGTGTACCAAAGACCCCGACTGACGCGGCTGAACCAGTTACCGGGGCTGATTGCGGCTGAATGGCAGACTGCGGGAGGACGTGAGGGACTTCTATTTGGTCTCTGGTTTACTTTAAAGAGGCCCTGTAACAAAACAAAAAAAACTCAGGAGGGGGATCCTATTGAGGCTTCCCCCATCCTCCTCCATCTCATGGTGGCCTCGCTGTGCCCCTCTGAAGCCACAGCCAACAATATGTCAGGCTTTGGTGCAGGCGCAGTAGTGCCTGCAATATTTACCTTCCCCGGCTCCAGCGCAGGCGCAGTAGCTGCTCTCGGCTTGGGATAAGGCGGAAATAACCGATCCCAGTCGGGTACGCTCTACTGCGCATCGCGATGTAAAATGTGATGGATAGGACTAAGGGCTCTTTCACATCAGAGCTTGCGTTGGAGAACGCTCAAAGCATGCGTTTTGATATGCGTTGCACTGCAGTGAGTGTGCGTTCTTAATCAGTTTTCAATGCGTTACAGCACATAGGAAAACGCAGGTAATTTTTTTTCTTTTAGTTTTCAACTTTCTACATTGTTCCTCTGTTGCATTCTGGGACTGATTGCCTGCGTTAACGGATTAAAAACGCGCATAGTGTGCGTTTTACATTGACTAACATTGTAACGCATAAAGCTAGCGTTGGCCGAAAAACTGTGCCTGGGTGCAGTGTAACGCAACGCACAAAAAGGCTGCGTTATATGTGAAAGCTAAAATGAAAGTCTATGGACTTTCATTTCACCTTGGGTAACGCAAACTTTACCCCTTGCGTTGAAACGCAGAAAATCTGCCCTAATGTGAAAGAGCCCTAAGGAGTGGTGATATGTTACACGGTAATATTCATTTTCATCAATTTTTGTTTGTTGAAGTAGGAAGGCCTGTTAATCTCTTAATAGAATAGTATGTATTTTACATTGATGTTATTTATTCTTCTTTTAATCTACAGGAGTTTTTCAAGGTGCTGGACAAAGTTAAACAGATCCACAATGATGTTAAAGTGCTCCTGCGCACTAACCAGCAAACTGCAGGGTAAGTCACATGGTTCACACAGCTTTATTACATAGCAACTGTCATCACTGAAATAAGTCCTTGCAATGGATACTGTCTGTTAGGCTGTATTACAAAAATATGCGTCTACTCATGTGAGAATAGGTTTAGGTTTCATGTGAAATATCCACAGATTTTCTGGAAGTGGGAGGGGTTAGGGTTAGTTAGACATTTCTTGGAAGTGTTGGTTAGGGTTAGGCATTGATAGAGGGAGGGCTCATGTGAGAATAGGGGGTTGGGTTTAGTGTGAAATTGGTTAGTGTGTGAGTTTGGTTACAGTTAGGCATTGGTTGAGGAGGTTGGTTAGGTTTAGGCATTGGTTGTGGGGTGGGAGTTGGTGGTGGGTGTTTGTTAGGGTTAGGCACTGGTTAGGGAGGTTGGTTGGGGTTAGGCATTGGTTGGGGAGGTTGCTTAGGCTTAGGCATTGGTTAGGGGGTGGGAGTTGGTTAGGGTTAGGCATTGGTTGGGGGTGGCAGTTGGTTAGGGTTAGGCACTGGTTGGGGAGGTTGGTTAGGATTAGGCTTGGTTGGGGAACTTGGTAAGAGTTGGGGGAGGGGGATTAGAGTTAAGCATTGGTTGGGGGTGGGAGTTGGTTAGGGTTAGGCATTGGTTGGGGAGGTTGCCAAATTACCATGGTGCTGTTTTAACATGTAAGGCCTAAGATACATTTGTTTCTAAATCCTAGATTGGAAATATAGGGCAGTCACAACAATGGTAACTCAGACAGCAATAAATGTCAGTCTGTATTTGTAATTATTCCCTACTTTCCCAAAACAAAAGTGGAAGATTTGGCTGGCGCTCTGATTATCTGCTTATTTGGCATTCTTTTTAAAGGACAACTGAAATGAGAAGACTAAGGAGGCTGTAGCCCATAAGCTAAATTCGGCTACACAGGGCACCTGATGTAGGCAAAATGTCAAATTTGGCTACAAAGGGTGCCTGGTCTAGCCGAAAAGCTAGTTTTAGTTTATAAAAAGGATACTGTTATGGGCAAAATTTATTGGGCTATAAAAGGGCTCTGGATATAGCTGTGAAAAGTAATTACTATGACCTAACTTCTGCTTACTACCCTCACCCAAACCCTCCCCTGATGGTGCCTATCCCTAAGACCCCCTGGTGGTGCCTGACCCTAACCCCCCTCCCCCTCCCTGGCGGTGCCTAACCCTAAGACCCCCTGGTGATTACTATGACCTAACTTCTCACTACTCTCACACAGAACCCTCCCCTGGTGGTGCCTAACCCCAACCCCTCTATGGTGGTTCCTAACCCTAAGACCTCCCTAGTGGTGCCTGACTCTAGGACCCCCCCCCCCCCCCCAGTGATTACTATGCCCTAACTTTTCCCTACTCTCACACCTCACACAGAACCCTCCCCTGGTGGTGCCTAGCCCTATAACCACCTCTCCCCCCCCCCCCCCCGGTGGTGCCTAACCCTAAGACCCCGACTGGTGGTGCCTAACCCTAAGACACCCTATCCCCCCCCCCCCCCCCCGTGGCGATGCCTAACCCTAAGACCACCTCCTGGTGATGCCTAACCCTAAGACTCCACCTGGTGATTACTATGACCCAACTTCTCCCTACTCTCTCACGGGATCAGTTGAAAAGGGCGTCTGAGCCACTTGTATTAAAAGGGCGCCTCCATAGACTTCAATGTTATTTCTGCAAATAAGGGCTACAAGGAGTGAAACGGGCGCCCGAGTTTCTTTTTTCGGCTACAAGGTTTTCAATTCGGCTACAAAAGGGAGCCCCCTTTGTAGCCCATATTTTACATTTGGCTACAAGAGGGTGCCCCCCTTTATAGCCAATATTTTTGATTCAGCTACAAGGTTTTTGATTCAGCTACAAAAAAGCGCCCTTTTATAGCCGAGATGGGGTTAAAGGGAACCTTAACTGAGAGGGATATGGATGTTTCCTTTTAAACAATACCAGTTGCCTGGCAGTCCTGCTGAGCTCTTTGGCTGCAGTAGTGGCTGAATCACACACCTGAAACAAGCATGCAGCTAATCCAGTCTGACTTCAGTCAGAGCGTCTGATCTGCATGCTTGTTGAGGGGCTGCGGCTAAAAGTATTAGAGACACAGGATCAGCAGGAGAGTCAGGCAACTGGCATTATTTTTAAAGGAAAATCCACATCATTTTCAGTTTAGGTTCCCTTTAAGCACCACTAGGCGGGACTAGGGTTAGGCACCACCAAGGGGGGTCTTAGATTTAGGTACCACCAGGGGGAGGGGGGTTAGGGGTAGGCACTACCAAAGGGGGGGGGAGTTCTTAGGGCACTGCACACCCGCTTACCAAACTACTGATGGTTTCACCGTGCCTCACCAACCACACTACTGCTGATCTTCGCTGGCTGCTCCACTGCTGAACTCCCCATCAGCTGATCCATCGCCAACCTCCAGACAAGCTACGTCATTACCAACCAGACACCCAATCTACCAATCACACACAGCTGGATTTTTTTTTTTTTTTTTGCCATCATTGATGTTCTGCCAACTTCACTGCTGATCTCCTGTGGACTGCTCCTTACCAGAATGATTATTGATGCAACTTTGCTGAACCCCTTCAGCCACATCATTGGTGACATTTATCTCATCTTGGTCTAACTGCTGTCCCCCTGTCTATGCTTCCACTCTCCACAGCCCATCCTACCTTATCCCATCAGTACAAAATCTACCCCTTCCCTCCTATTAACTCCCTGACCCCTCCACCATTTCCAAGCTATCTCCCTCCCCATCTCACTCTCCCCCATCACCACATGCTCTACCTCCACCTCCACCTCCTTCTACACCCTGTCCCCCTTCTGTTTCCCCGCACCTTCTCCCCTTTTGTCCTTAGACTCCCTTTTTTTTTTTTTTTTTTTTTTCTTTTTTTTTCCTTTTTTTTTTTTTTCATTCTTTTTTCAAACTCAGCCGGTATGTGACCCAGATATGACCATGTGACAGCTGTAAAGCCATCATACGTGGGTCTCAGGTCTGCATCATAGTTTGATTTTCTTTCCTCTCCTCCCCCCTTCCCTCACTCCATCATCACTACAATATATCCAATATTCCACCAGTGGCTCAGGTCAAACTAATTATAGTAAGAAAGAGAAAAAAGAAAGTAATAAAAAACAAAAAAAACACAAACACCAGCAAAAAACAAACTCCACCTACCCATCTTAACATTAAGTGGTTAATATCTCTTTCCGACTACCCACTTATCTTATGGGCATGCCCTCCATGCATGAGCCCTCAGGGCCGGACCGAGCCCAATGGGGGGGGGGGGGGGGGGGGGGGGACAGGCCTCATGCACAAACAGGTCACATATCTAAGCTGAGAAGCAAAGCAATTACTCTTATTTCACCTTTCATACACATTCATATAAGTGCCTTCTATACTTCAACATATATCCATGCAACTGCACATTCATCCAGACTCCCTTTTGGCCCTCAACCCCCATGCACCTCCCTTCCCTCCCCCCCAAACTCTACCCACACAACCCCTCGGCATAACCTTATTACTATCCATCCTACCCCTAGGCATTCGCTCCGTGTTTCCTGTTGCCTCTGGAATGCCAGGTCCACCCGCAATAGGCTGCTCTCTGGAACTCTCTCCCTCCAGCCACCAGGCTCACCCCCACCTTTAATACCTTCACACAAGCTCTCAAGACTCACCCTTTCATGCTCACATACCCCCCTACACCAGCACCATAATATGTTCTGTTAGACACCCTTTCAACAGATACACCTATTGTCTCCACCCCCACCCTTTAGATTGTAAGCCTCTGGCAGGGCCATCTCCCTTAAGGTGGCCATACATGGTACAATTTTTCAATTAGATAATTTAGTTCGATTATTCCATTAGATCAAATATAAAGATTTTTCCAGCATGTCCAATAATTTTTCCAGAAAAAACGGGATAATCGTTCGAATTTCTTGATCGAAAAAATAAAAATATTTTCAACTTTCATTCAATTCGATCATTTAGATCGAATAAACTGGAAAATCGAACGTTTTTATTGTACCGTGTATGGCCACCATTAAGGCTCAACACACACCATACAATCTTGGTTGTTCAATCTTACCACTTTCATGTAGTATAAGAGCTTATCCAATCAATCATTCAAGGTATTTTCAATGTGTTGGCCCTTATACTACATAGATTTGGTAGATCTGTACAACCAAGATTGTATGGTGTGTGTTGAGCTTTAGTGTTTCCAGCTTGATTATGCAATTTTACTGACAATCACCCCTCTTGTGGACTAGAACAGTCTCTATTTTGACCTATGACACTGTATTATCAAATCATTTGCATGATCTTGTTTTGTTGTGAGTTTCCTGTATGTCCTACCTTGTATGTTAACCCTTTTATCTATTGTGCAGCGCTGCGTAATATGTTGGCGCTATATAAATACAATAAATAATAATAATAATAGGGTTAGGCATCACCAGGGGAGGGTTCTGTGTGAAAGGAGGGACAAGTTAGGACATAGTAATCACCAGGGGGGGGGGTCTTGGGGTTAACCACCACAGGGTCTTAGGGTTAGACACCACCAGGGTGGGGTTAGGGTTGGGCACCATTAAGGGAGGGTTCTGTGTAAGAGTAGGGAGTAAGGTCATAGTTATCACTTTTCTTGGCTATATCCAGAGCCCTTTTATAGCATAGCCCAACACATTTTGCCTATAACAGCATCCTTTTTTTTTTTTTAAACTAAAACTAGGTTTTCGACTACACCAGGCACCCTTTGTAGCCCAATTTGGTATATGGGCTACACCAGGTGTCCTTTGTAGCCTACGCATGCAGACACAGTGCCTTCCCCATATGAAGCAAAGCAGATCTCTGAAAATGTTCAGACTGTGTAACTGCCTGAATGAAGAGTCATTTAGCTGGGAGCTTTCTCCCTCTGCACTAGAGGTGTAATTGTCTGTAATGGAAGTGATGTTCTGTTATTATTAGGCTTGAAATTATGGAGCAGATGGCTTTACTCCAAGAGACGTCTTATGAGCGGCTGTATCGATGGGCACAGAGTAAGTGAATTCTGCTATTTCCTGACCCTTTTGGCTTGCACTAATGCTTGAAAATAAGAGCCTTGGTTTTTAGCAGTAGAAGGTATAAATGAGTGAACTACTTGACAACCTATCCTCAAACATTACAAAGTAAACCTCAGTCTAGGCAGAAACAACACTTAAAATGTGCAATGTGTGTCATTCGTTGTCACCTTCATGTCTTTTTAAAGTTCACAATAATATTTTAGGCCTGGAACCCACTAGGAGTCGTTGCAATGCTTTAACATTTCTGCAGCACTGTGTGCAGCGATTCCTAGTGCAATTGCGATAGCGTTTTCTGGCACTTGGAAGTGCTGTACATTAAACTGTGGTGCTTCTGTTTAAAGTGAACCAGAGACGAAGCACCCTCGTGTATTTTATCATATATATCAGTGGGAACATTCGAGAAAACACCTATCCTGCTCTCTGTTCCATCCTTCACTGCTCAGCCTGCTTGTTAGCAGTCCTGATAAAATCCCGACTGAGCATTCAGTCTGTCTTTGCTCAGGAATCATTATAGCTGAGTCTGTCTAAACTGATGTCTTTTCAAGCCCAAGCCTGTCCCCTTCTAGCTCTGCTATAATGACTCAGCTATAATGATTCCTGAGCAAAGCCAGACTGAATGCTCAGTTGGGGATTTTATCAGAGCTGATTAGAAGCAGGCTGAACAGTGAAGAATGAAACAGTGGGGTATGTGTTTTCTCTAATGTTCCCACTGATATATATTGTAAAATACATGAGGGTTCTTCGCCTCTGATTCACTTAAATTATGTTTTTTTTAAATTTAAATTAACATTATTATACTTACCAGGTGTCAGATTCCGTCTTTAGCACCGCCCCTAAAGGAAGAGATTTTAGTTGCTTCTCTATGACCAAGCAGAGAAGTGCTTGTGACCTCTTCCTTTAGGGGGCGGGGCTAAGGATGGAAGCAGGAAAACCAGACCCTTGGTGAGTATAATAAAGTTTATTTCAATTGTAATCGCTCAGCCCCCCAAAGCGCTGCAAAATAGCGATTTTGCAGCACTTCTATACTTTAGCATTGAGCGCTAACGCGCTCAGAATGCTACATGTCCTGCGCTTACCCTTAACCACAGTCGCACTAGTGGGTTCCCCACCACACACTTTCATTGTCAAAGTTTTTTTGTGAATCGACGGCGATTGTGGGTGATCCCGAAACGCTGCCAAAATCACCTTAGTAAGTTCCAGCCCTTATCCAGGCTTGACTAATGTCTCACCTGCTACTTGGACTGTATATATATATATATATATATATATATATATATATATATATATATATATATATATATATATATATATATATATATATATATATATATATATATATATATATATGGTATATATGTTTTTATATATATATATATATATATATATATATATATATATATATATATTAGGGTACAATCCTTTTTTCCAAAAGTGAAGGATCCAAAAACACAGTCCTTTTAAAAGGCAATCCACTTTGCCTGTATAAACATTTGGTTACTTTATAGAAAAGGACTTAGATTCAAAAAACGAGGAACTGAATTGTTTATAGTATCAAAAACTTTGTAGAAAAACATTATTAGCATGTATTGCGAAAAACATTAAAAGAGGTTCTTCAATTCCACATAATCAATTTCCAATAAATGGTACATCAAAATACATCCAAAAGGCTGAGGCTGATGGAGCTGATAAGGGTTATATTCTGGCTTGACTTGGTTGTAACCTTAAATGAGCATTGTGTCCTTAAAGGCAACGACACATGTTTCGGGCTCTTTATATAATACATATGCCCTTCATCAGGCCGTAACACAAAATTCTGCATGGCTCAGTCAATATGGAGGCCAGAAAAAGTGGAATAGCATCTGACCCACCAGACGCATAAAATAGCCTTTCCACGGCGAAATGTAGAGAGAACGCTGCTATGGTGGAAGCCTAGTGTTACTTGACCCAGAACTCTACTAAGTTAACTGCAGTGGTGTCAGGCTTGCTGTCACATTACTTAGTACCTATATAGCAGTAGATGGCACCCTATGAGCCAGAGTTTAGTAACTCCAATTAGAGAGCAGTGTTGTGATTGACATCACCCATTAGCCTGAAAGCTCCCATTCTTTATTCCAAGCTTGATGCAGATGCAGGGGATGCCTGTTGGCTGCACACACAGTGCCTCTCATTAGAGGACATTATTTTAAATGAAGTTTAGGAGAACTGTTATCATTGGACTAGATCATCAACTGACCTGTGTAGGTTTGTGGCTGCTTTACTACAGCTGAGATATTTTGCAATACATTAGTTATCTGTCGGGGTACAGATCAGCATACATATGGAATCGCGGCCGGAAGACTTAGGCACATGACACAGCCGGTGTATGGCTTATTCTGCACAAGTCCCGGCAGTGTTAATTACTATTCCCCCTCTAGGTCCATGTGGATGGTGGGAATGATGTAATTTGGCTTCCAGCTATTGCTGGCGGCCGAATTAGTGTTTTATGCACAGTTACTCATTGTGCACTGCTATAGCCGTAATTCCTATTACGGTCTATGGTGGCGCCAGCTGCGCCCATATCTCCCTATGTTGATAGAATCTGATCAGAGAGAGTTCTATTGCCTGCCCACATACTGTCCAACTATTTGCAGTACATCCCAGCATAAAATCTATTACAAGCCTTCCTGCTGCCCCTCCCCCCCTCCCCCCCCCAAGTTTAAAATGTCCCCTCCATGCAGTGTTTTAAAATCTCACCTGTCTGCCGGTTTCCTCCACTGTGACGTAACACATGCGCCAGTGTCATGTGACACCTGACAACGGAGGTAGCCAGACATTGTCCCGGCAAATAGGTAAGACACCGCACACGAGCACGGGGAGGACACCGGCCGGAGGTTCATCGATCTTCGCGATATTTCGAACGCTGTTACCACCACCCACCTGATTGAGCCCTTGCCACCGAGATTATCCAGCATGTCCAATTGTTCCTTTCAAGCAATTTCAGCTGGAAATTGATCTAAAGATCGATTGGCAGCCATGTTGGGGCACCGATTATCTTCAGATTTGATAAAATGATTGAATCAGAAGATCGATCGGCCTGTAATATTAAGTAAGCTATGCGCACCTTTAGGCTTTAAAGAGAGTCTGAAGCCTTTCAAAATACCTGATTTTATGTTGCAGGCCGCTTCATCATTATAACCCAAGCTGATTTGCCGTGGGGACACGGCAGAACAAGGTCTTAATCCCCCCGAAATCCCCGGGGCAAAATTTGGGGTTCCTTCCGGGTAGAGGCAGAGCTTTGCGCAGTAGCTTTAACTCTACTCACGCCAATCTCTGCTGATCTCCGCCTTTCCCCGCCCCTCTCAGTCTTCTTTCACTGAGAGGAGCGAAGAGAAATGGCGATCGGCGCAGATTGACTGTTCTGTAGGCAAAGCTACAGCACTAAGCTCTGCCTCCCCCAGGCAGAAAAATCCACGACCTGGAAAGTCGTGGAATTTTGCCCCGGGATTTCATGCGGATAAAAACCTTGTTCTGCCGTGTCCCCACGGCGAATCAGCTTGGGTTATAATGATGAAGCGGCCTGCAGCATAAAGACAAATATTTCGAAATCCTTCAGACTCTCTTTAAGCTAAGTATTTTATATGTTGATTCTGGGTTTCCATCCAAATGATAACCAATCAGAACATCAATTGCAATGCCTGTCATGTAGTAGGCATGTTTATCATGTTTGCCAAAAACTGATATTGGCCTCTTTATGCGTTTGGTTGATTATTTGCTGTTATATGAGAATTTTATATGACATTTTCAGTGAGTCTGGGGTCTTGTATTTAAAACACACCTGAAGCTAGAGGAATATGTACGCCACCATATTTATTTTCTTTTAAGCAATGCAACTTTCCTGGCTGTCTTGCTAATCTTCTTCCTCTAAAGGGGCCCATACACTTACCGATTTTCCCGCCGATATACAGCCGATTCGATCACTGTGATCGAATCGGCTGTGAAATCGTTGCGCAAACGCTGACCGAACGATCGATTTCCGTCCGAAATTGATCGCTCCCGCCGATTCCCGTCATTCCTGTCCGTGCGGAAGATTTCGCTCGATCGCCGGCGGGTCGGGAGACGTCGATAGCGGCATTCGAATGCCCGACGACCAACGCAATACAGCAGCAATACATTACCTGATCTAGCCGGCGTGTATCCCCGCTGTCACCGCTGCTTCTTCTCCGCGCTGGGCTCCGAGTCCGGCAGGCTTCACTTCTTCCTGTCCCGAAAGGGAGTTTGAACAGTAGAGTGCCCTCTACTGTTTAAACTTCCCCGGAGAGGAAGTGAAGCTGGAGCCGAGCGCGGAGAAGAAGACAGCAGAGACCGGGGGACTCGCGCTGGCTGGATCAGGTAATGTATGCAGGGGGCGGCGGCGGCAGCTCCACAGATTGTGATCGGTTTCATGCTGAAATCTATTCACAATCTGTTTGCAGTAAAGGCAGCCAATACGGTCCCTCTCTGATCAGGTTCGATCAGAGAGGGATCTATCTCTTGGTCGATCTGATGGCAAATCGACCAGTGTATGGTCACCTTAATACTCACGCTGAACAGGCATGCAGATCAGGCAACCTGACTGGATTATAGTTGCATGCCTTTTTAGGGTGTGTGATTCAGACACCTCTGCAGACAAAGAGATCAGCAGGACAGCCATGCAATTGGTATTGTTTAAAAGGAAATAAATGTCACTTTCATATCCCTCTCACTTAAAAGGAGCCTGAGTGGTGGCAAAATAAAGAAAACTGGACTTACCTGGGGCTTTCTCCAGTCCACTGTAGCTCACATAGTCCCAGAGCATCCTCCTGGCCCCCTCCGCAGCCCCGCCGGCGGCGATTTCAAGTAAGTAAGAGTCCTGTGCGTAGGTGGTTCAGTCTTTAGAGAACCATGCATGTGCAGGACTCTTATGGCGATGGGTGCGCGCTGCCGCATTTCCGGAGTTGCCAGCGGGACCGCGTAAGGGGACAGGAGGATGCCTGGGGACCTCACGGGCTACGTTGGGCTGGAGGAAGCCCCAGGTAAGTCCGTTTTTTTTTTTGCCACCGCCCATGGTCCCTATAAGGTTCCCTTTACATGGAGTAATTTCTGTTTTTATTTCCCTGTATGTCATGGTAGATGATTGCCGAACATTGACCCAAGAATCATGTGACATCTCTCCCATCCTATCGCAAGCAATGAGTGCTCTTCAAGACAGACCCGTCCTATTCAAGTAAGCCTCATTGCCTGTTTATAATTTTACTAATTGACCTGAAATGCGTTTTAGTCTTACTTAGTCTGTTGTTTATCATGGTAGAACAACTTACAAACTTTTCAGTCCTGACCTGTGGGAAACATTAGATCGCACAAGTTCTTTGGCACACCATATCTGGATAACCCTCTACCAACAACTAGTTCAGGTGAAGTTTTGTTAAAAAATGTATAATTCTATGGAGCATTTCTTCCCATGTGAATGGGCTGTGCAAATTCACCATGATCGTTTAACTGCTTTTTGTATATAAAGTTTACACTAGAAGTAATAGTCAGTGCTTATGATTAGGGGTTGGTCAACGAGATGCAAAGTATTTAGAGTTAATGCAGGAGTATGAAAATTCTGCATGTCAATTTATGCAGCTTGAAAATGGACCAATCAAATCCCAACAAGGTTTATTTGATTGGTCTGTTTTCAATTCTGGATTATTTACATCTCATTGACCATTCCTACTTGTGATCCTGCACAGCGTGCCACGATCCAATACCCTTGGTACCTTTTGGGGTTCTTCATGCAGTTCAGCAACTCAGAAAACGGATGAATTGTTAATAGTCTGTCAAATTGTTATTGCTGTTTGAGATTATCCTTCACTCTCTGATCCTGAAATCTCAGAGGCTTTAATGCATACAGTGGGAATTAAAGTGGTCACATCTGATGCAGAGTGCACTTCCTTAGTTTCTCTTTATGCAGTTTTAACATACTTGTGCTCGTTTTAGAAAATTAGGTTGCGAAGATCTCTGAAGGCACTTTTTTTCAGTATGTACTTCCCAGTGCTGGACTGACTTAGTCACTGTATCTATGATCCCAAAAGACGGTACATCACTCTTGCATGGCTGCGCAAGCTTGCTATTCCCAATCTACCGGTACCTTACTGCAGTATCAGCTTTTGCTACAGTGCAGATGCTGGTATACTGCCAGGCAAGCTTGGTTGAAGGGTAAGACCACACGTCTTTTCACCTGTGCAACAGCGCTACAGATCAAGAACAACTATAAATATCCTTCTAGTTACTGTCCATAATCAAAAAAAGAAATCGTGTTTTCATCATAAAAGTTCCTGCTGATCTTTGGCATTAGTAGTGTCTGCATCTCACACCTGAAACAAGCATGTGCCTTATCCAGGCAGACTTCAGTCAGAGCACCTGATCTGCATGATTATTTATATGTGGATTATTAGTATATGGGTAAGATTATTAAAGGCAGAAGATAAGCAGGACAGCCAGGCAACTGGTATAAATATGGTAGCCTCCATATCACTCTTACTTCAGGTGTCCTTTAACCACTTAACATCTCAGTCGTTTTCAGCATATGCATCCGAGCAATGTTCACCTCCCATTCATTAGCCTATAACTTTTTCACTACTTATCACAATGAACTGATCTATATCTTGTTTTTTCCGCCACCAATTAGGCTTTCTTTGGGGGGTACATTTTGCTAAGAGCCACTTTACTGTAAATGCATTTTAACAGGAAGAAGAAGAAAAAAAATGAAAAAATTCATTATTTGTCAGTTTTCTGCCATTATAGTTTTAAAATAATACATGCCTCCATAATTAAAACCCACGTATTGTTATTGCCCATTTGTCACGGTTATTTCACCATTTAAATTATGTCCCTATCACAATGTATCGCAACAATATTTTATTTGGAAATAAAAGAGCATTTTTTCCGTTTTGCATACATCACTATTTACAAGCTTATAAAAAAAAAATAGAGAGAAATATTTCATCTTTACATAGATATTTAAAAAGTTTAGACCCTTAGGTAAATATTTATGTGTTTTTGTTTTTTTTATAGTAATGTTTTTTTTGTTTTTTTTTATTAAACATTTTATGTGGGCATTTTTGGGAGGGTGGGGTTTAAAAGTGTTTTATTTGGGGAAATATTGGTGTATTGTAATGTTTTTGGGCATTTACATGTAGTTTTACTTTTTGGCCACAAGATGGCAATCTCGATTTTTTTTACATGACTTCACTCTAAGCGTACAATGTACGCTTAGAGTGACACAGCTTCAGAAAGAGCGAAGCTTCCGAGAGAAGCTGTCGCTTTTTCAGCGGGGGAGAGGAATCAATGATCGGGCTCCCCAGCCCGATACATTGATTCCGTGGCTACCGACTCCGCGGCCGGGAGTGCGCGTGCACGCGCGCGATCGGCTGCGGGAGCGCGCCTGTCCTCCTTGACGTTTTTATACGTCAAGGAGGACAAAGTGGTTAAAGGACATCTGAGGTGAAAATAAACTGATGAGAAAAACAATTGCATCTATCCTCCGTCTCCTAAAAATGACTTTTTTAGATCTTTCACGGCTTTATTTTATATTTAAATCTAGTTTTTAAGTTTTTACTGTTTCATTGTCTCTGCTCAATGACACCTTCATTGAAGTATACCAGAGCTCAAACCTATGAATTATTGCCCCTTTTTATTTCTTTCCTACTCTCAGGAGCCATTTACTGACAGAAAAATGTTTTATGGCTGTAATTACTTTTCAGTGAGGGTTATGCTATAGTCTGACCCGGTCCCGACCCGGGCAGAAACTGTCACTTACACACCTGATGTTTAATGCTTTCGGGCAGAGAAAGAAAAAAAAGGAACACAGCGTAGTTATTTGTGTGCTAGGCACTGTACATACGCATGTCTATCTCATCATGTCACATGTCACCTCGGTTGTCCATTAAAGAAACCCATAAAAAAAAAAAAGTCAAACCATTGTGAAGGTTAATCTAAATACTATTTCCATTTCAGTGTATAACCAGCTACTGTCCATGATTCACAATAAAGGTGACATTTCGATAGCAGTAGGTTATCTGGTTAATCTCGCCCCCAAATTTCCCCTTTTACAAACTATAAGCTATTAATCTGTAGATATATCCAGTATCTACTTCCTTTCAAGCGCTCAATGAATCCACTTTTGTACACAGTAGCTGTCTTGCTTGTCAGTCTTTAGCTGACAGAAGTAGCAGCATGCAGTGGCGTTTGCTGAAGTCATCACAGCACATTTAGTTTAATCGTTTATTTATTCTTGAAATAATGTACATTTTAAAAGACAATCCTGACCTCCCCTGGTGACAACAGCAATACTGAAAGCTTCTGACAACTGAAGGTGTAGTATTTTTGTTTCTCTGACTTGTGCATCATTCCTCCACAAGGTGGCAGTAGCACAATATAGTATGTAAAATTTCCACAGCATAACTTCCTTCTCCATGAATAAACCTGCATTCTACACCTTTAGTGTATTATAAATTACATTTGAATGGCAAATTACATTTTAATGGCAAACAATATACCTTTGTCTGCGTCTGAATATATTTTTCATTTTTAGTTTTTTAAAAACATTTTGCTTCTATGAAGCACATGTTAAAACATCCCCAAAAACCATGTTTACATTAAATATCCAAATCCAGAGTTGTCCAAAAGTAAATAATTTATGCACATTTCACCATGTTTAACACAGGACTGGGCTTGTCTTGTCTATTCCTTATGGTTTCCTGTGGCTAAGTGAAAATGATTCCATTTATAAGATCAGATAAGAGTACTTTCTTTATCTGCAGCCAGTATATAACATGCTGTTACCATAGATCCAAGCTACAGGTCAGATATATGCACAGTACCAGATCTCAGTGAATATTTCTGCAGTAGCATGCCACATTGAATATTTGTACAGTAACCAAAAGAATAAAAAATACTCTAGGGCCACTTTTGTAATTACGAGGCTGGTAGCAGCCAGGATCTACATGCCCTCCTTGTATAGTCAAATAATGTAATAATAACAATAATAGGTATCCCCCTGCTGGCAGCTTTAAAACACACAGGTGTTTAGCAATTTACAGTATGTCGCACACATAGTTACATAGTTATTTTGGTTGAAAAAAGACACACGTCCATCGAGTTCAACCAGTATAAAGTACAACACCAGCCTGCTCCCTCACATATCCCTGTTGATCCAGAGGAAGGTGAAAAACCCTTACAAGGCATGGTCCAATTAGCCCCTAAAGGGAAAAATTCCTTCCCGACTCCAGATGGCAATCAGATAAAATCCCTGGATCAACATCATTAGGCATTACCTAGTAATTGTAGCCATGGATGTCTTTCAACGCAAGGAAAGCATCTAAGCCCCCTTTAAATGCAGCTATAGAGTTTGCCATAACGACTTCCTGTGGCAATGCATTCCACATCTTAATCACTCTAACTGTAAAGAACCCTTTCCTAAATAAATGGCTAAAACGTTTTTCCTCCATGCGCAGATCATGTCCTCTAGTCCTTTGAGAAGGCCTAGGGACAAAAAGCTCATCTGCCAAGCTTTTATATTGCCCTCTGATGTATTTATACATGTTAATTAGATCCCCTCTAAGGCGTCTTTTCTCTAGACTAAATAAACCCAGTTTATCTAACCTTTCTTGATAAGTGAGACCTTCCATCCCACATATCAATTTTGTTGCTCGTCTTTGCACCTGCTCTAAAACTGCAATATCTTTTTTGTAATGTGGTGCCCAGAACTGAATTCCATAGTCCAGATGTGGCCTTACTAGAGAGTTAAACAGGGGCAATATTATGCTAGCATCTCGAGTTTTTATTTCCCAGCTGCTTGGCATTGAGGACGATTATTTAACTTGTTGTCAATGAGTACTCCTAAGTCCTTCTCCAAGTTTGATGTCCCCAACTGTATCCCATTTATTTTGTATGGTGCTAGACCTTTAGTACGTCCAAAATGCATGACTTTACATTTGTCAACATTGAATTTCATCTGCCATGTATGTGCCCATATAGCCATCCTATCCAGATCCTGTTGCAATATGACACTATCTTCCTGAGAGTTGATGATTCTGCACAATTTTGTATCATCTGCAAAAATAGCAACATTGCTCACTACTGCATCTACTAGGCCATTAATAAATAAATTGAAGAGCACTGGACCCAGAACAGACCCCCGTGGGACCCCACTGCTAACAGTCTCCCATTTTGAGTACGATCCATTGACCACAACTCTTTGTTTTCTGTCCATTAGCCAGTTCCCTATCCATGAACACAGATAAAGGGAAGGATTACCAGCCACTAGTAACAACCCCCCAGATTATAAGGTTGTTAGTGAGCAGTATTCATCAAGGGCAATGATAATATAATTACATGTGTACTAGGAGGTTTCCAATGTTTTAGCACATACAATCAGATTGATCAACTCACATATGGGTCCCATGTTATTGGGTATCCCGATGCAATGAAAATTAGAAATTGCTCTAATACGGTCATTGGTCTCCTACTCAACCAGTTTTACTCACTAGTATCGTCAGGGGTGTTCTCCTACCCGACTGGTTTCGCTCACTTACGTTGCTGGTTCTACAGTGCCAGATATCATTGAATATCTGTACAGTAACAGTTCCCAGAGAATATCTGTACATTAACAGATCTCAGTGAATATCTGTACAATACCCCATCTCTCTCATAAATTTACAGTACTTTACTGTTTGCAAGACCCTCATGCCTTGTGTATTACTGCATCTCACAAAAAAACTCAATACACACACGTAATAACGTACAGAGACACTTGAGAAAGGCCGTGTTGGCCCGAAACGTCATACCAATGTCTGCCTGCATTATCTGCTAACTGAATAAATGAAGATTCAACTGCTATAAGCACTATGTGGTTGAGCCCTGGTCCTTTCTATACTGTGTTGGATTTCTTTGGGCAGTGGTGGTCTCCTTATGTCCAGTGGCTCCCGGCTGCATTAAGCATGGGTTGCAGGAATCCCTGCTATTCACAATGTAGAAAGACCCCCAGGAATGAGCCCACCTAGCCTGAAGAAAGCAGAGAGGAGAAGAGCCTAAAGTATAAAGTTTGTCTAATTCAACCAAAAAGACTGATTTGGCAAATGTGTTTTAATCAACCGCTTGCCACTCGGCAACCTCTCTTTATGTTTTTTTTTTTCCTCACTTCTTTAATGAAAATTGAACTTTCTTAATATTCTATCCAGTCTCTGTAGTCTAGTGAAATGACTGACAACTTGTCCAGAGTTCTTTGTTTTCGTAAACAGATACGTAGTCATGATTGTGACACACTGGCGGTTGCAAGGAACTCTTCTCCATTGTGCCGACTGTCGAACATATAAATTGTTTTACATGATCAATACCCTACACTTAAGAAATTGAGGAGTAGCGTGATAGCCAATTAAATAAACCATTTAGCCATCATTTCGCAGTAAACTTGAAATTTTATTTTTCTCTTTGTACAATCATAAAATTGTCACCTTAACAGGCGTCACAAATTACAGTTTGAGTGCCTGCGATCGTTACATTCTTCTCACCTGCCCTTGGTGGCCTTTAGCATTGTATTGTATCAACATAATCCTTTCTCTTGGGTTATAATATATGGTTTTGTTCCTGCCGAGTTTGCCATTTGTAGCTGGGAGCAATCATTTTGATCCTTTTAAAATGTTAAAATGTTTTGCCTACAACAAAAGGACCTTGCTGTCCTAAAATTGTGTAAAGTGAGGTTCATGTCTAGTGAATCCTCCTGTTTATAAAGATGCTTCACAATGGGTAGCTAAGCGTCGGAATTACTAGCGAGATGATGGGAGTAATTTAACCTGTCCTTGTAATGTGATAAAAGCACAAATGGATTTCTGTCTCTGCTTTTTTCATCCCCATTTGCCTCCTAAAACAGAGTCGAAAAATATCTGTGTGTTTATTCATTGTTCTCTTCGCATAAAGAGCAGCTGAAGTTTGTAAAAAGTGACTTAACAATTTACCTTGCAACCTTTTATATTCAAAGAAATTGCAGAGTTTGTTAAAAACTATCATTTTTGTTTCAAGACTTTTATTTCACTTTATTTTTTTTATGTACACATTGTTGATTGGTACAATAAAAAAAGAACTCCACTAGACAAAAATAACTTGTTGAGTCATGAGGATGGCATTTCCGTTTTGAAAAAAATAACATCCAGTTGAAATGAACATAGAATGCGTTGTGTTTGGTAATGTTATGTAAACAAGCCACAAGTCACCAGTAATGGGCTGTGGAGAGTTCCCAGCCTGTTATTATATAGGCTAACAATGAGTGGAGGTTTCCACTGTTCTCAGGCGATTGCCGAGGAAGAGAACAGCATATTTTCCATCGATGAATCCGAATTGACATCAGAAATAACTATCTAGTTAGGAATGCTTATAAATGGGTGAAATTAATTTATAGCCATTTGAGGGATAACTGTAAAAATCAGTCTTTGATGGCTGTTAAATTGGTATGATATTCAGATTACATTTTTGCTCTAAAATATTAAACACAGCAAAACTCCAATGTAAAACACTGCTTTAACCACTTCAGGATCCTTGGTACGCATATCTACAACCCTGTATACTTAACGTATGGATCAAGGGTGTAGATATGCGTACTGTTAACATACCGCCGTGTTCACAATCCACCCCACCATTTTTGTTCGCCTCACTGCCGCAGCCCCCTCCATCTGTGATCGGGATATGAGAATCGGCTATTCTCAACCCTGATCACTGTGCCTGTGTCTTCCTAGAACTTGCAGCAACAAGACGCAAGCTCTCATTTATAATACACCTGACAATTCTGTGTTTGTATTAATACAACATGGTCTCAGTAGCACCATTTCTTGTTGTCAAAAAGTAAAAATAAACCCAATTACACCTATATACGGTTTTACATAGAAAAATTATTATTAGTTTATTGTATTATTTTTAACCCCTGCCCCATAGTTACTAAAATAAAACACGTGTTTAAAAAAATGAAAACATTTACATAATTTAATATTTTTTTTTACATAAATAGTTACCTTAGGGACTTTTCTAATATGTATGTCATGAGGGTATATTACTGTTAATTTTGCAAATTAAGTCTTTTAATAAGTGAAATAGTAATAAACATCCCTAAATGGAAAAAATACACCTTTACTTCCAGGTAAAATATTATCACCATTCATTGTACTAGGAACACAATTTAACTACCTGGAGACCGCCTCACGCCAATGGGCATGACCGCGGCGGCAGCCCCATGTCCGCCTAACGCAAATTAGTATCAAGTCCTGGGGCCGGCTGTTGCAGGAGATCGCGAGCAGGCTGCGCGTGCATCTCCTGCTTGGAAGATGGAGATCCACTCCGCCTTCAGTCTCCGAGCAGCGGTCGCTGCTAGGAGACTGTTAGACGGCGAAACCGCCATCTAATTAGGGTGTACAGCGCTGCAATCTGCAGCAGCGCTGCACTGGGGACAGCCATGTGACACGGCTGTCCCCCTGGGACACTAGAGAGTTATCGGCTCTCATAGGCAGAAGCCTATGACAGCTGATCGCCAGGATTGGCTAGCTGGCTGGGGGAAGGGAGGGCTTTGGAAAATAAATAAATAAATAGTAAAAAAATAAAAAATAAAGACACACATATTTATAAAAAAAACACTAAGGGGGCGATCAGATCCCACCAACAGAGAGCTTTGTTGGTGGGGAGAAAAGGGGCGGGGGGATTGCTGGTGTGTTGTGTTGTGCGGCCCTGCAGCTTGGCCTTAAAGCTGCAGTGGCCTATTTTTTAAAAAATAGCCTGGTCTTGGGGAGGCTTAGCACTGTGGTCCTGAAGGGGTTAAACGTTGTAATAACCGGGACAAATGGGGAAATAAAACGTGTGGGTTTTTGTGTATCGAAGCACATTTTATTTTAAAACTATAATGGCTGAAAACTGAGAAGAATTTTTTTTTTCTTATTATTCCCTTTACAATGCATATCAAATAAAATAATTCTTAGCAAAAAGTAGCACCCAAAGAAGGCCTAATTTGTGGTAAATAAAAACAATATATAGATAATTTCAGTGTGATGAGTGACAATAAAGTTATCCCTGAATGAATGGGAGGAGCAATGAAATGTGAAAATTGTTTTGGTTTTTAAAGTGGATCCGAGATAAACTTTTACTCATTGCATAATTGTGTTCCTTTCATATAGTTTAGAGGGCATTCCTCAAGCCCAATACTTTTTTTTTTATACTCTAATTCCCTATAAACTAAACAAGCCTCAATCACAGCTCCTCCAATGTCTAGGCAATCTGAGACCCATGTAGCAAGGGCTTATGGGAGCTCAGTCTGGGCAGGAGGAGGAGGAGGTGTTACTAGCCAGAGATTTCAGAGGAAGAGGAGGAAGTTTTCACAGGCTGATGGCTGGAGATGCAGATCAACTTGCCTGTGTGTAATGTTTACAAGCAGAACATGGCTGCTCTTATTGCATCACAGGAAGAAAAAATCATATTCTGTTGAAGTTGTTTTCAGCTATCTAAACTTTAGATAAGGTATATAGACAAGTTACTTGTTATAGTTAGTTTTTCATCTCGGATCCGCTTTAAGGGAAAAAAACCTGTGATCCTGAAGTAGTTTATGTCCCCAGAAGGCATGTGTACACTTCACTGAAGCTAATTAATAACATGGCTGGTTGCAGGACAAATTATTAGATTGTCCTGTAATTAAATAATTGCTGAGCCAATGAAGTAGAGAAGGCTTTGAGATGTGTGAGAGCTCTTTTAGCATGTTTGCTAAGAGACTTACATTTGGCTTCAAGAAATGCTTGATGGTGTCACCATATCCTGGAAATCCACTTTTGTGCAGACCTGCTGCATCATGGGAGATTCAGGTTTTATTTACATTGAGTGACACTGAGTCTTTTTTTACTTTTTGAATATAGAAGGGGAGTAAATGATGGTTGGTGTATATAGCATAGTTTTTGAAGCACAGATTTAAATAGAAGTATTTTTTTGCTTTCTGGTATCAGGAGTAAAGCAAACCATTTTTTTGACCGATACATTAGATCTTTTTGAGTGAGTAGAACAGAGTCGATAATAGTTTTATTAAATAAGCCCTTTTTGTTTACCACAACTATTATAGTCGGGAGATACACCAGTAGACACCTGTGGTTAGGACTAGGCAGCTTAGTGGTACTCCTTAAAGCACACACCCAAAGTTGGTGACCTAGATTCACTTCCTTACATGGATAGTATTGCATTCAATCTGCTGTGCCTTTTTTCCTGTAAAGTGATTTATCAACATTTTATTTGCAATATGTTATATTTATAAAAAAAAAAAAAAACGTATAGTCACTGAATTGTGAAGGCATCAGATGAAAGAAAACTACAATAATTCTATTCTGTAATTGTGATAAAGAGGAACATTTTGACTAACATCTGAGCATGCTTTGTTGGCAGATACACATTAGATGAATTTGGAACAGCGAGGAGAAGTGCCGTGGTGCGTGGCTTTATTGATGCATTGACCCGAGGTGGGCCTGGTGGTACCCCCAGACCTATTGAGATGCATTCCCATGATCCTTTGAGGTAATTTATCAACAAACCCATGTGCCTTTCATGTTAGAAATCATAAAATGCGTATTTGTCAGCTTTCTAAAACTCCCACTGTAAGCCGTCCCAAATTCTTTGAAACTCCAATCATGTTCTTCAGAAACATAGGCACATATTTTCCATGTATTATCCATGCACATATATCCAAGTATCCAACTGTACCTCTTTACATGGAGGGTAGAAGTATATGGGCTTTTGTTGTTTATCTACGATTTGACACTTGCAATGTATATGAATGTACCCCTGACGAAGCCCAAATTGGGCAAAACATGTTGGGATGTGTGTGCCACATGGGGGGTGTCGTATATGTCCCAGTCCACCTGTCCCTACTGTCCTAAGTGAGGATTTTTTTAAGGATCGCAGGACTGAGATAGACCACTATCAACCCTGGAAGGGGGCATGCTGTCTTTATATAGGAGTGCATCAAACCATTGTGTGTGTTAACTTTTTACACACAAGTGTAGGGACCTTCCATCTCCCAGGGACAGTATTTGCATATATATGCAAATGCATTGATACTATACATTTTACAGAGTTATAGGCCAGTTTCCCTCTCCTTTAACACACTGATTTGAGCACCAGTTCACTACTGAACTTTATGGGTGCGTGTTGATACAAAAATCGACCTATTGGAGAACCTCACCTTTTAGCTCACATTTTATAATACTTCTCATTTATGTTGCCCTACATTTTAGATGACCAATAAGTTATGTTTAAGTGCGGGTTTGGGCTTGTGCTCCAGTAGGATCTAGTTGTTACATTGTAAGGCCTCGTTCACACGTGTGATTGGAACGCAACGTGCGCAATCAACACCATCTGCGCTGCAGTGCATTGTGCTGCTGATCCCATTCATTACAATAAATGGGTTAGTGTTGAGGTTTGCCGAAAAAATGCGTGCAGCAGTGAGATAGCGGGTCGCACTGCTGAGCAATGCATGTAGTCTGAACATCACAACATACACGTTGCCGATATGCGCTCAGCAACACATATAGGGCTTGATTCACTAAGACGTGATAACTGCTATCACAGCAGTTATCACACGAACTGCCGCGCGGCGCTTTGCGTGCGTAAAACACTACTCTGTGTGATAAACGAAGGTTTCCGTGTGAAACAAGTGCGTGATCGCGTGCAAACCTTGGTTTATCACACAGGGTAATGTTGTAATGTAATGTTGCTTTGATAGCAGTTATCACGTCTTAGTGAATCAAGCCCCTAGTGTAAACAAGGCCTAATTGCTCCAAATACTTTTTTTTGGGGGGGGGGGTGGCTTCTAAGCACACATTTTAAAATGTGAAGCTGTTGCTGTACATCTACTGCTGGTCCATTATAATGACCTCAGCTGCTTCATGCATTTCAGTTGAGTTGTCATAGCCAATAAAAAAAAAAAAAAATTTAGTATATAAAGCAACAACTATTGTTCTTTGTTTGCATTGATAAAGGTATGTTGGAGATATGTTGGCTTGGCTGCATCAAGCTACTGCATCTGAGAAAGAACATCTGGAGACTTTGCTGAAGCAAGTTACTGTCCCAGGTAAGGCAGAGAGTGTTAATTCCTTCTGGTTGGGTGTGTGCTGCACCTTCATAATCACGGTCATTATATTGAACAGCTTTGACTCACTGTAGCAGTCATGTCTCTACTACTAAAGGCTCATACACACGCTTGACTAAAGTCGGCTGAGGCAGCCGATAATGACCGCCTCAGCTGATAATCAGGCGTGTGTACAGTGGCTCACAACCCCAAACCCACAAGCCCAATGGATCAACTCACTGTCCAACGCCAGCACGTTGTCCAATTCCATTGTCTATGCTGCTCCCCCACCCGGGATGTGGCTCTGTCGTCCCTCCGCCTCCATGTATAGCAACAAAGCGTTTAGTCAGCTATACAGCTGTGCAGCCCGGCCTAGCGATGTCACCCAAGGGGATCGGATCCTAATCCCCCACAGACGACATCCACTAAAGGGGTGTACGCACCTTGACAATTAGAGATGGTAAAGGAGATGCAAACAATTTGGTCTGCATACAAGTTGAATGCAAATTTTATGTATCTTAGAATTAAGCCTATTAAAGAGAAACCGTGACCAAGGATTGAACTTCATCCCAATCAGTAGCTGACACCCCCTTTCCCATGAGAAATCTTTTCCTTTTCACAAGCGGATCATCAGGGAACTCTGTATGGCTGATATTGGGGTGAAACCCCTCCCACAGTGTGATGTCAGGACCATGGTTCTGACATCACACTGTGGGAGCCTTGTTGCATTGTAGGAAATAACAGCTGTTTCCAACTGCCAAAAAAGCAAGCAGCAGTAAAAAATGTCACCATGTGATAAATGTCAGAATGTACATCAGGGAGAGGAAAGATTTTACAATGGGCAAACACTGACTAAATCATTTATACATAATTATTGTAAAAAATAAGCACTTTTGTTCATTACATTATTTTCACTGGAGATCCTCTTTAAAAGCTCTTTTTTGATTGTCCAGTTCCAAGCTGCATACAGTTTGCATGCTGAAATCCTTTGCATCTCATTGACCGTCTCTATTGTGAATTTGGAGAGAGGCAGAATGAAACAGTAAGTTGTGTGAAGGACCATTACTTTGTCAGGGGATCGCAGTCGGGTGATACACACCATGCAACTTCCCGGCAGATCCACAGATGATGATTTCCGACATGGCCGATCTGCTCCCGATAGAAAACTGCATTGATTATAGATCATTTCTACACAAAATCCACCCCATTATCGATTGAGTGCAGAACAGACATGAAGGAAATTATAGATTCAACTCAAAGATCGGACGGGAATTTGCTTCATGCGTACCAGCCTTAACCTCCTTGCCGGTCCAATTCCCGCCGGCAAGGAGGCAGCGCAGCACTTTTTAAAAAAAAAAAATTTCAAATCATGTAGCGAGTTAGCCGCTGAGCGGCGGAATCCCCCCATCCACTCCGATCGCCTCCGGTGATCAGAGTAAGCAGGAAATCCCGCTCAGAACGGGATTTCCTGCAGGGCTTCCCCGGTCGCCATGGCAACGAGGCGGGATGATGTCATGGACGTCGGGACGTCAGAGGGAATCCCAATCCACCCCTCAGCGCTGCCTGGCACTGATTGGCCAGGTTGCGCAGGGGTCTGAGGGGGGGCGGCTCGGCGGATAGCGGCGACGATCGCGTACTACATGCAGCTAGCAAAGTGCTAGCTGCATGTAGGAAAAAAAATTATGCAAAGTGGCCCAGCGGGGCCTGAGAAATCCTCCTGCGCAGGTTACCCCGAGCTGAGCTCGGGATAACCGGCAAGGAGGTTAAAGGGATCCTGTAGTAGGTGGCAAGGTCCCCCGGCGTCCTCCTGGCTCCGGTCCTGGCTGGCGGCTCCGTTATGGTACAATTTCGTCCTTAAGTCGTCAGGCCTGCTTCCCGTTTTGCCGATTCGCGTCGTCACGCTGGCCCGGCTATGCGTCATCACGCCGGCTGGCGTGAGAGTCCTGCGCATGCGTGGTTCAATATTAGAGAACCACGGAGGCGCAGGACTCTCACGCCAGCTAGGACCAGGAGAGGAGCCAGGAGACTGCCGGGGGACCTCGCGGCCTACGGTGGGCTGGAGGAAGGCCCAGTTAACTCACAATTTCATTTTTAGTGACTTTTCAGGGTCCCTTTAACACATCCTAAAGGAATGTACAACTGTTCTGGAATGTACAATTACTCTGTGAGTAATCAGCTGTATCTTTAGCTGGAGTCGGGGTGCATACACACATCCAATTTTTGTGACTGGCCATTTTTGCCATCTCCATGTAGCATGAGGGCCAACAGACTTTGAATACTGTGCACAGGTTATGTTAGGTAAGCTTTCAAAGTACATGGAAGTTTTAAAATTGGCTAATGATTGGCCAATCAAAATTATATGTGTGTACCAGGCTTTAGTTGATGTGTGGGATTTGTAATGTATGTTTTTCCTTGCAGGGGTTGAAGACCATATCCAAGAGGTTGTAGGCCATATCACAGAGGGTGTCTGCAGACCACTGAAGGTGAGTCATTCTGTATATTCTGCCACCGTTATTAACAATAGGTTATTTTCTTTGCACTCATTTCACAATGCATGCATTTATGTGGTTTGCAGCTTTCTACAAATCTGAATGTGGCTGTAATGCTGTGAATTAAACCAAACTATTAAAGGACAACTGAAGTGAGAGGTATATGGAGGCTGACATATTTATTTCCTTTCAACCACTTCAGCCAACAACACAATTTTTGCCTCTTTGGTAGGATATAAAACGTAACTTTTAATAAATAAAGATATAAAATACACCCAGAGCTGGCTGTCTTAATTACAAACTCATAACTTATGAACTAGGGGTCTATAATAAGCAACGCTGGAAAGATTACTTCCCCCACTTACAGTTCATATCATCAATAATAAATTACACAAAACCCCCACCAAAATAACCCAACATGTTTCACTTCCTAGCGGAAGCTTTTTCAAGGGAACAAAGTGAAGTGCAAAAGTGCATTGGTGCTAAGGTGCAATATTATTAAAACAAAGAAAGTAACATGAGTCAAACAGCGTGTCCGCTCATGACAGCAGCCTAAATGAACTGGCTTATTTGGAGTCCTTTTATACTTCCTGGACAGTCACATGGGTGTGGGTGTGTTCCCAACTCCACCCATTTGTGAAAAAAGTCCTGGTGATTGGTCCCTGGGCTTGTCAGAAAATGGCCCAGCCAATCAGAGAGACTCTCCATTAGGACCCATTGATACCAGATATCCCCTTATTCTATGTCCACTACACTCCTTAGATCAATATTTCATTTCCCTGTGTGTTTAAAATACTCTATAATCCATAGATTAGTCGCTCCTGGTAGCGCCAATACACAGAGTAAGGAGTAGCGTGGAAATACGATACATGTATCAGGTCCTGACAGGAAGTGACTACAGTGTGACCCTCACTGATAAGAAATTTCCTTTTTTATCTCTTTCCTGCTCTTAGAAGCCATTTTCTGTTAGGAAATGTAACTCTTTCAGGCAGAAAAAGAAAAAAAAGGAACACAGCATAGTTATTTGTGTGCTAGGCACTGTACATACACATGTCTATCTCATCATGTCACATGTCACTCCGGGTATCCTTTAAAGGGAAGGTTCAGGGACAGTTGAAAAAAAATAAAAATCCGAATCCACTTACCTGGGGCTTCCTCCAGCCCATGGCAGGCAGGAGGTGCCCTCGACGCCGCTCCGCAGGCTCCCGGTGGCCGACCCGACCTGGCCAGGTCGGCGGCCAGGTCGGGCCTCTTCTGCGCTCCATTGTGCGTTCCACGCCAGCGCGCTGATGTCATCGGACGTCCTCCGGGCTGTACTGCGCAGGCTCAGTAGTTCTGAGCCTGCGCAGTACAGCCCGGAGGACGTCCGATGACGTTAGCACGCCGGCGTGGAACGCACAATGGAGCGCAGAAGAGGCCCGACCTGGCCGCCGGCCTGGCCAGGTCGGGTCGACCACCGGGAGCCTGCGGAGCGGCGCCGAGGGCACCTCCTGCCTGCCACGGGCTGGAGGAAGCCCCAGGTAAGTGGATTCGGATTTTTATTTTTTTTCAACTGTCCCTGAACCTTCCCTTTAAAGGATACCCGGAGTGACATGTGACATGATGAGATAGACATGTGTATGTACAGTGCCTAGCACACAAATAACTATGCTGTGTTCCTTTTTTTTCTTTTTCTGCCTGAAAGAGTTACATTTCCTAACAGAAAATGGCTTCTAAGAGCAGGAAAGAGATAAAAAAGGAAATTTCTTATCAGTGAGGGTCACACTGTAGTCACTTCCTGTCAGGACCTGATACATGTCTTATATTGCAGATCAGGTGCTCTGACTGAAGACAGACTGGACGTTCAGGACGGGATTTCTGGACGAGCTTGAGCGCCGGAGGCGATCGAAGACGGTGGGAGGATGCCGCTGCACAGCGGCTGTCATGTAGCTAGCGCTAGGCTAGCTACATTATTTAAATAATAAAAAAATGCTGCGCTGCCCCCTGGCGGCATCCTCCCACCCTCTTCGATCGCCTACAGCGCTCAAGCTCGTCCAAAAATCCCGTCCTGAACGTCCAGTCTGTCTTCAGTCAGAGCACCTGATCTGCATGCTTGTTGAGGGGCTGTAGCTAAAAGTTTTAGAGACACAGGATCAGCAGGAGAGTCAGGCAACTGGTATTATTTTAAAAGAAAAAATACAAATCCTTATCAGTTTAGGTTCCTTTTAAAATATGTTCGCAATATACCCTCTTCACATGCATATTAAAACATTTCAGACCCTTAGGTAACTATTTAAGTTTTTGTTTTTTTATTGTATTTTTTTTTCATTAATACATTTATTTGGGTAATTTTTGGTGTGAGACTGGCGGGAAACTTTTTTTATTTTTGTCGGAGAGAGCATAACTTCTGATAAGAAGCCGTCGGTTTATCTGCCGGGGACTTAAAACAACGAAAGGGAACTATGTTCCCATTCATTGATCTCCGGGCTACGGGGCACAAGATCGCGTTTTTTCTTCAGTGTAGGTTTCCTTTAACCTCCCTGGCGGTCAATTAAAACCGCCAGGGGGCAGCGCAGCATTTTTTATTATTATTTAAATCATGTAGCTAGCCTAGCGCTGGCTACATGACAGCCGCTGTGCAGCGGCATCCTCCCACCCTCTTCGATCGCCTCCGGCACTCAAGCTCGTCCAGAAATCCCGTCCTGAACGGGATTTCCATTAGGGCTTCCCCCGTCACCATGGCGACGGGCGGAATGACGTTTTCGACGTTGTGGCGTCAAAGGGAGTCCCGATTCACCCCTCAGCGCTGCCTGGCACTGATTGGCCAGACAGTGCATGGGGTCTGGGGGGGGGGGGGGGCGTGAGCGGCGGCGATCGGGCAGTACATGCAGCTAGCAACGTGCTAGCTGCGTGTACAAAAAAATTATACAAATCGGTCTAGCAGGCTAAAGCAGGTTAAAGCAATCCAAGGAGAACCTTCTAGGTGACATTTATCCCACATGTTTAGGTAGTTTAAAGGACAACTGAAGTGAGAGGAATATGGAGGCTGCCATATTTATTTCCTTTTAAACAGTACCAGTTGCCTGGCTGCCCTGCTGACCTAGTTGGCTGCAGTAGTGTCTGAATAACACCATAAACAAGCATGCAGCTAATCTTGTTAGATCTGAGAATAATGTCAGAAACACCAGATCTGCTGCATGCTTGTTCAGGGTCTATGGCTAAAAGTATTAGAGGCAGAGGATTAACAGGACTGCCAGGCAATTGGTATTGCTTAAAAGGAAATACATATTGCTGCTTCCATGTCCCTCTCACTTTAGTTGTCCTTTAAAAAGGAACTGCAGTGAAAATAATGTAATGAAAAAAAAGTGCTTAATTTTTACAATAATTATTTATAAATGATTTCGGGCCTGTTTCCACTACACGCAGATTGGATGCAGAATGGATGCAGAAAAACGTACACCAATGAATGCCTATGGGAAAATCTGTATCAGAAAAAGCGCGTTTAGTGGAAACAGGCCCATAAGCATTCATTGGAGTCAGTTTTTCTGCATCCATTCTGCATCCAATCTGTGTGTAGTGGGCCCTATGTCAGTGTTTGCCCATTGTAAAATCTTTCCACACCTGATTTACATTCTGACATTTATCACATGTCCGGTAATGTCTGTGGAAAGAGATGCTGCTTTTTTGGCAGTTGGAACAGCTATTATTTCCCACAATGCAACAAGGCTCCCACAGTGTGATGTCAGTACCTAGGTGCTGACATCACACTGTGGGAGGGGTTTTACTAAAATATCAGCCATACAGAGCCACCTGATGATTGGATTGCAAAAAGATAAAGATTTCTCGTGGTAAAGGCAATATTGGATACTGATTGGGATGAAGTTCAATCTTTGGTTACAGTTTCTCTTTAAAGGAATACTATCGATACCCAAGTGTTCTAAAATAACAGTGTGCAAATAATGTCTAAGTAGCTGTGTAAACATTTTCCTACTTTTCATGTTAAATATCAGAGGCAAAAGCTGTAATTTATTGAGGGTAGGATTTAGCTACCGTATATTGGGACAAATCAATTGCAGAAGGGTTGTCTGCTTCAATGCACAGCCAGAGTTGCATATCAGACTACAGAAAGCAAATATCAAACATATCAAACTTTGAAAGCAAAAACAGTATGAAAAGCTGTGACAATTAGTTACATTTCCTCTGCTCTCTTCAGACACTTCAGTCAGAAGCACAGGACACAGGAGCTGCAGCTGTTCTCTCTGTCACACACAGAGCTACACATAGAGTTAACTGATCAAGTGTGAGGGGAATTTCCCCTCTCCTCATGGCTCAGTCAGCCAGTTTTGGCTTCAGTAAAGTTTGAAAGTATTTTGATAACAGTAAACAATGAAGTTGCTACTAAAATGTATACACCAGTACTTAGCAGCACTTTCCAAACAATTCCTGTGTCAACTGAAAAAAATATGTGAATCGGTAGTATTCCTTTAAGTAGCTAACTGGACAAGAAGCTGGGTGGAACAAGACTGGATAAGAAGTTGGGTGGCCAGAGAAATCAACGCAGTCGAGAATGCCTAAAAGGAAAATGTAATGCATAATAAGCTTTTAAACTTGTTTTGCACTAGTTGTTCAGGACAGTAACCGCTAACACTGCCCACATGTTTTCCAGTAATGTTGGAACAGCTCACTGGGTAATCAGAGACAATTACAAAATATTTTTGCACTGATTCCTTGAAAACAGCAGAAGGTCAAATTCTAACGGTCACATCTTTGTCATAATGAAAGAATGATAAGATTGGTGTTCAAGGCTAGGATCTTGTGCACATGAAAGTACAGTGTGATAATACTATTACAGGTGCCCAAAGCCCAGACTTTTTTTTTTTATGCATTTAACCTTTCAAACAATATATTGCATGATGTCCGCTAAGATAGTCTCAAGCTAGCTATACGCTTTTCATTTATCACTAGATTTTGTTTTTTGATCGAAATTACGATCAATATTTAAGTAACACTGAAGCGAAAACATGATATAATGAAATGTATGTGTGATACGGATAATTAATAGAACATTAGTAGCAAAGAAAGGAGTATCATATTTTTATTTTCAGTTAGATAGCATAATAACATTGCTAAGAAAACTTGTTGAAGGCGCCCAGAATATAATTTATTTTAAATCATAAGGTATAGGAGTAATTCAGTCTTACCTCCATAAACGGACAAACCATATGAGTGAAAGTTTGTAATGATGCACAAAAAAGACAACGCGTTTCACAGGTACTGGCCCGCTTCCTCAGGCCAATAACAAAGTGCCTAAGTCTGTAGCCGTCACAGCTGTGGGCGCCTCTCTTCAAATAAAGTTATAATTATAATAACATTGCATCATTCTGTCATATTTGCAATTACAAACAACACTCTGTATTTTAAACTATGATACAGAGCAGAGCTAATGACCCTCTGAACCTCCCTGCAGTAAAACCTTATCTAAGCTGTCTCTCACAGTTTCTTTGATGTATAAGTGCTTCAGCAAATAGGACTGTAGCCGACCCAAGTTAGGTCAGAGAGCTCAGAGAAGCTCTTTCGTATAGATAACTGAAGTTTTTTTTTAACGCTTCCTGTACTGGAAACAATATGATACTTCTCTTTGCTACTAATGTCCTTCTTAGCTGCACTACACAACTCATTATCTCATACATTTGTTTTCAATTAATATTCCCTTTAAGGGCTAAAATTCAGCGAGTGGTAGATCTGCAATGTTTGTTTTTATCGATCATAACTTATATTGTAATATCAATAGTAATAAAAAAAAATCAAATGTTTGTTGAATAGCGTATGGCCAGCTTCAAGACATTGCTTGGATGATTACTCGGATGACCAGATTATTCTGGAGGGAAAAAAACAAAACCTTTGTTAGTTTGCTGAGGGGTTCTTTCTTAAAAAATAAAACAAAACACGGCAAGGCCTGATTGAGTCAGGGTCACTTTACATGAATGGTTGCACGTCATTTACCGCTGGCCCTGGTGCTCCTCGTTTAAAGGATACAGAACCCAAAGGCTCTGGTAAAATGAACCCTGCAATGGGTAGGGAGAGAAAATGAGATACTTACCGCTTCTGTCGTTCCCCGCAGTCAGCTGCCGGTCTTCTCCTATTCCTCCTGGTTTCCTGGCCACTTGGCTGACCTTTAACCTGGATAGTCTTCGCTACTGCCCAGCGCATAATGACGGGCAGAAGCACGCACACTCCCCTGCTTCCTCCATCCTAGCGTCTGCGCTCCACCGAAAAGCAAGCTTTAGATGCTTATCACTTAGCGTCTGACGCTTGCTTTTTGGTGGCGTGCAGAACGCTTGGACGGAAGAGACGAGGGAGTGTGCGTAGTTCTGCCCGTCATTATGCGCCGGGCAGAAGCGAAGACTATCCAGGTTAAAGGTCAGCCAAGGGGCCAGGACACCGGGAGGAATAGGAGAAGACCAGCGGCTGACTGTGCGGAATGACAGAAGCGGTAAGTATCTAATTTTTTTTTTCTCCCTACCCATTGCAGGTTCGATTTTACCAGACCCTTTGAGTTCTGGTATCCTTTAAAGGGGAACTGAAGAGAGAGGTATATGGAGGCTGCCATGTTTATTTCCTTTTAAGCAATGCCAGTTGCCTGGCAGCCCTGCTGATCCTCTGCCTCTAATACTATTAGCCATAGCCCCTGAACAAGCATGCAGCAGATCAGGTGTTTAAGACTTTAAAGTCAGATCTGACAAGACTAGCTGCATGCTTGTTTCTGGTGTTATTCAGATACTACTGCAGAGAAATAGATCAGCAGGGCTGCCAGGCAACTGGTATTGATTAAAAGGAAATAAATATGGCAGCCTCTGTATACCTCTTACTTCAGTTCCCCTTTAAGTGCTGCCCATTCAAATGAATGGACAGAGCCAGTACTATAGTTTACTGATGCTTACCATTGTTTGTGCAAAACGCCGTGTTTTGATCTCTATTTCTCTGTCATCTGTCATGACTCTGGAAGCAGCAGGTTGCTTGCAGGGTCGTTTAGCACCGCACTCCTGTGTCCCCCTGCATCGAAACGCAGCGTCGGGTGTAAAAGGTAAAATGAAAGTCTATGGACTTTCCTTTTACCTTGGTTAAGGTTAAAACGCTGAAAAAGGGCTCTGGTGTGAAAGAGCCCTTAGATTTAAAAAAAAAAAAAAAATTTTGTAAATAAAGCGGTTTCACATTTTTCACATTGCCACTTACTGTATTTGGACATGGTGGACCTGTCTTATGTTAATAATGTATTTGACTTGTGTTTTGTTTTTTTCTTTTGGCTTAGGTGCGCATAGAGCAAGTTATCATTGCAGAGCCGGGTGCGGTGCTGCTGTACAAAATTTCTAACCTGCTAAAATTTTACCATCACACTATAAGGTGGGTACATAGAGGTTTGCTTTATTTTAACCGCTTCATATTACTGGGTTTTTACCCTGTATGTTCCTGACAATTTTGACACTTTCGCTGTGTCGCTATAACTTATTCATTAATTATAACATCCAAGTGGGATATATATTTCTTCAGCACAATGTAGGTTTTCTACGGGTAATATTTTTGAGGAATTCTTTAAAGGAATACTATCGATTGAAACGACTTTTTTTTTAATACTCTATATTAGTGTACACATTGCCACTAGTGCTAGGGGCACTTTATTTATTCACCCAGGTCTCTCTCTCTTTATCCCTGCTTTAAAATTAATTTCTCACACAGCTCATAGTAGTTTGGGTCACCCTGAGCTGCTTGGTTACTCTGTCACACAGCTCACAAATATATTTCACTGTGTCACTCACAGCATGCAGGAGACCTGAGGAGAAACAGGCTGATCTGAGGCTGTAATATTGCTGGAATATAACTACCGTATATTCCGGCGTATAAGACGACTGGGCGTATAAGAGGACCCCCCCAACTTTTCCAGTTAAAATATAGAGTTTAGGATATACTCGTCGTATAAGACTACCCCTCTTCCAACGCACACCAAATAAAAATAAAAATAAAAAAATCATGTACTGGTGCTGTTTATGAACAGATACTGGTGCTGTACTGTATGTGTTACCCAGTATATAACAGTATATAGTCAATTGACTTGTTGCATTGGTCAACTCTCCTTAAGCAGACTGGTCAGCTCTCCTTGTCTACCTGTTTATCAGAGTGGTATGGAAGAATAGATTGCGCTCCCTCAGCAGGGAGATCTGAGAGGCGGTAACAGGATAGGGCGCATCACCCGGCGTATAAGACGACCCCCAGCTTTTCAGAAAATTTTCAAGGGTTAAAAAGTACTCTTATACGTAGGAATATACAGTAGCTATAACAGTAGTCTGTGTTTACACTCAGACTGGCTGCCTGCTTGAGGTGATTCACTCCAGGCTGCATCCACTTTACAAGCTGCTGAGAGGGGCAGACCACTGTCTACAATTAGCATTATTAGTATCTTTATCAGTCAAGAGAAGCAAAGATAATAAACACACATTGCTAGAATCTTTAACCCCTTACAATCAACAAGATTCTTTCAGCAAGGTGATAATTAAACTATAAACTGAAGAGTTGATAGCAACTCCCCTGTGCAAAGACATGGCCTAGCCCTCTGGGAGCCCAGTATTTGTATCCAACACTGACGCCAAAACTGACGGAGGATTTTACAGCTGAGAGGAACAGCTGTGTGAGGAACCAAATTGTTCCTAGTACTTGCCCTAATGTGTGCTACAACATAACAGCATTTCAAAATAAATGCATACATCGATAGTATTCCTTTAATTTCATAGGCATTTTTGTAGGAAAAAAAATTGGATGTAAATGCAGAAAATACACATTTTCAGTTTCCACCCTTCCTCATTTTCACATGACCAGTCCCACAGCTATAAAACTCATAAAAATGTATTCCTTGACCCTTCCCAATTAAAATGATACCACATATGTCATCTTTCACTACTAGCTGGGCATGTGGCGAACTATTATCCCCAGCCTGTGTGTCTGTAGTAGGAATGCTCATTCGGATTCCGCGGAAATGCAATTGCATCGGAATGCGGAAATCGGTAATGCAAGTGCAGTAGGCTGATTTCCGCCGGAAATCGCGGACATTTCCGCCGAAAATCGCGGAAATTCCACCCGACTTTAACATTGATTTTCTCGAATACTATAAGGTCTTTTTGAAAACTTTTTTTTGCATCTTGTTCAGAAGATCCTTTTTTAATAAATCCTGAAAATTGAAAAAGTGTTGCTAGGCCTTAAAGGGGAACTTCAGCCTAAACAAACATACTGTCATCAAGTTACATTAGTTATGTTAATTAGAATAGATAGGTAATATAATCTCTTACCGACCCTGTTTAAAAAAAAACAGGCAAATGTTTGTGATTCATGGGGGCTGCCATCTTTGTCATGGGGGCAGCCATCTTTTTGGTTGAAAGGAGGTGACAAGGAGCAGGAGACACAGTTCCAACTGTCCTGTGTCCTAACCCTCCTAGCTGCACACGCTAGGCTTCAAATGTCAAATTCAAAATGTAAAAAACAAAAACAAAATTGCACCAAAACAGCAGAACGAGAACAACAAAATCAGAAATCCCATCATGCTTTGCACAGCATCAGGTGAAAAAAGCCCGGGCAGTTTTCTTCTGTGCAGCTAAAAATGAGGCTTGTATAAGAGAAACAAAGTTCTGATGCTGTGAAACTGTTAAAGAAACACCAAGCCTTTTCAGTGCTGCTGAGTCGATTTTTAGTCCGGAGGTTCACTTTAAGGGGACTTTGCTATTAACCGCTAAAGTCGGCAGATTTTTACTGTAATGTGAAATGCAGAAAATCTGCATCTGCCTATTTTCTGCATTTTACATTACAGTAAAAATCTACCGACTTTAGCGGTTAATAGCAAAGCCCCCGTAAGTCCTAGAAACACCAAATTTTCAGGGTTTATTAAACAGAATCTTCTGAACAAGATGCAAAAAAAGTTTTCAAAAAGACCTTCTAGTTTGTGAGAAAATCGATGTTAAAGTCGGGCGGAATTTCCGCGATTTTCAGCGGAAATTCCCCATTGGAATGTGGAAATTGGTAGCGGAATCAGTAATTGTCAATGGCGGAATGCGGATTTACTGCGGAATCGGAAATTGGCATTTCCGACCATCCCTAGTCTGTAGCGATTGGATGTAACTGCTAGGGCCACAGTTCAAGGGCCCCAGTGCTGTTCAGATGTGTCGCTAGGCAACGGTACAGCAATGCATCTGTAGAGCATTGGTTCCCCACACTGTGGCCCTAGTGATCGCTACCGATCAGCTATGTAGGGATTAACACTTTACTGACTGAAAAGAAAACTGTTTATTTTTTTATTGTGACCATGTCACTTTAACTTTTTTTTTTTTAACTTGTAAAACTTTTTACTGCCTAACTTTATTAAATGAATGCTGCTGTTCACAATAGCAGCAATCATTTACTTTTAAACAAGATTATGTGCTTTTGGGAGCGCATGCGTGGCAGCGGTTACATCCAGGAATACATGAGGGGACTATCCTGGATAGGTTAAACAGTATTATTTTTATTATCTGGTATTTTGTGTAAAGTAAGAAAGTTCTGATTGTATCTGTGTGTTATTACAACAACAGCATTATTTTTTCACCTACAAATGTCTTCCTGTAATTCCCGTGTTCCCATTGAAGAAAACAGTCATCTTGCATAAAGGAATAGAGTACAAGGATTGTTAAGAGTCTTTTTTTCTCCAAATACGTTTACTGGTTTGGTGTAGTTATAGAGATCTTTGATTGTTTTCATTTTATGCTCCTTAGTTTACTTAAAATTAGCCTTTGAAGAGCAAGAATGTATTAGCACACTGCCAAAGAGTTGTAAAAAGCACAGTACACTCCATTACACTTTTTTGACTTTTTCAACCTATATCAGCACATGCATCATTTATATATTTAGTCCACTGAGCAGTTTCGCATGCATGGAAAGGAGGCGCTAGTAAATTTGGGTGCCCAGTTTCAGCTAGTAGAATATCTGTAAAATTTACTGATATTCTATGTTTTAAAAATGTATATAATATAATATATGTAAATTATATTGATATATATAACAATATTTTACTACAACTTAACCTTACACTACTCTCATGCAGAACCCTTTCTTACCGATGCCTAACCCTTGAACCCCTCCCCCATGGCTAACCTTAACCACCCCCACACCACGCCTATCCTTAACCACCACCCCCTTACCTAACCCTTAAAACAACCCCATGCCTAATCTTAACCCCCCCCCCCCACACACACACACACACACACACACACACCAAACCATTAAAAACACCTCCACCCCACGCCTAACCGTAACCACCCCCTCACACCTGACACTTAAAAACACCCTCCTCCTCACCTAACCTTAACCGAACCAAGACACCAATCCACTGCTATTACGATAATGTTGGAGTACGGCTATTGCATACATATATGTAAATGACAGTGACAGCTCACCCTGCTGCTACTCAAATCCTCGGAGGCGTTAAATACTATTCCCCCTCCAAGTTTTCACAACTTGGAGGGAGATGTAATTTGGGGTCTGACGATCGCTGGAACCTCAAATTACCCTTATGCACCCCATGCAGCAAGAGAATAATGCTACGGCGGTGCCTTGTTTCAGCTCTCTGTGCTCCAAAATGTCCTGCTTCGCCGCCGTAGGCGCCATTATAAATTGCGGCTATAGTGTGAAATTTGGGTGCCCACTATATATTACTACCTTATAGGAGGCAGTATATATGGGGCGCTGTAAGGGGAAGCACTACGTAGGAGGCATTATATTTCTGAAGAATGGGGAATATATATATGTGTATATATATATATATATATATATATATATATATATATATATATATATATATTTGCTATAAATGGGGGGAATTTACTGGGGCGGTGTAAGGGGGCAATACACAAAGTGTCTCTATATATGGGGCTCCCTAAAGGGGAAACTGCACATCAAAAATTTAAGAATAATTTTAACAGTAACTTATTTTAAGTGCTATGATAAATGGGCCAAATAGCCAAATACAGTTTGTGATTTGTATTTACAATGGCACTGTTTATAGAGGAACTAAGAAAAAAGTATTGCCCCAAGACACACAAAAATTTTTTTTCAGAACAGCTCTAGTCTTTATGATGAAAACAACCCCTAACTGTGAAAAGCTCTTATAATACATTTCACACAAAAAACAATAAGTACACCCTTGTATTTATCATCATGTGATAAACTGAAATACCGTACTTAAAAGAAGAATTAGGTGCTGGGACATTACTGTATCTTCTAAATTGCCATCACCATGCTTACACTGAAAGAGCTCTCTGATGCCCTCAGGAAGGTGACAATCCCAGCAGAAGCCTAATACAAAATGCTGGAAGAAGTCTATAAGAACTGAATTTCACTACATTGCATACAATGACTCACCACTACTAATGTCAAAGTGCATAAAGCTGAATACTCACCTCACGATGCAGGAAGATCGATCCCAGCAACGTCCCCCCGACGATGAGCATTCCTCGATCCTTCGATCCATCTTCTTGCCAGCGGGTATATTTGTGTCTCTCTGTTTACAACAGCTGTGGGAAATGGATCTGTTTCCTTAAATAGAGGTTTTGTCGATCTTGGCCTTCTGGATGGTATGCCTGAACCTAAAATAAGGATTGTTGGAAGTTTGGATCCTGGTCTTTCCTTGGTCCCCCTTACCACTGAATGCAAGACATACAACCTTATAACGTGGGTTGTCAGCAGCTGGTAAGCCCCTTCTAATCCTCTGGGTGATGGTCTACCACGTGGATCTATAAGCTGGATGACCACTTTGGTGAAATATAGTTGATTGTGAAACAGTGGATTCACTTATGATCTGCGCTGACTCTTTAATAGTTTTTTCTGTGTGGACTTTTGGACATTGTCTTTTCTCAGCAGCGATCAAATACCTGATTCTCCTGGTGCTGATTCTTTGTTTATAGGGTATATGCGATCACTGTAATTTGCACGGGGGTCATCGGTGATACGGTTCACCATGACGGTTGTTGTTGCCAAATGTCATTCATGTAATTGCGCGCCTGTACCCATATCACGAGATTGCAGAAATGATCTCTAGTACCTCAAATAATTGCCGGTCTTCAGAAAAATCGCCTAGTGGGTACGGGCCTTTGGTCTACCTTTGGGGATACCTTACACAGATTAGGTATACACAAGAAATATGATGGAAAGAAATCTTTGCTTTGCAGAAGGAACATCAGCAGAAGGCTTTAGTTTGCTCCTTATCAAAGACGAGGACTTATGGAACCATGTTCTCTGGAAGATGAGGCAAAGATTGTCCACGTTAGCAAGAGACATTGGGCAAAAACTAAAGATAGTATTTCACCAGAAGACTCTGATATCGGCTAGGGAGAATTTTGTAGAAATGTTATGATTTTTGACTGCATTGCTATGTCAGGCCTCTGGAAATTCACCATCATGGAATCCAGCTTGAATTATTCATTGTATCAGAGGTTGTTTGAGGATAATACGAGGCCATGTGTCAGATGTTTGAAGCTGAACTGGAAGTGCACTTGCAATATGACAGTGACCCTGAACATTCCACTAATTCCACCACAGCATGGCTGAAAGAAAGCAATAGAGTGCTCTTTAAATTGAAAGGTTTTGATTTCAAATGGTCTTTGCATGAAAGAAACCACTGAAACATCATACAGCTGCAAGTAAAAAAAATCTACACGAAGATGTAGGAAGGAAAGATTGTTTGAGGTTTCAGCTGCTGAAGGGGCCAATGCCAGCCATTAAGGATAACAATGTACAGTATTTATTTTCCGCACAGAAAGAAATTGCATTTCTGTTAGTTGTTTATTACAGAAATTACAACAAAGTCAATTTTTCTTCCACTTGTTCAAGGACATCACCTTTATCCTTAAAGTGGATGTACAGTACGCACAGAATGTCTTCTCTGCTCTAAAAAAAACTATGCACAGCATTATAACCTTTAGGGGAACAAAATCTTTATTACAATTTACAGAAATCCTAAAAAACCCTGAAGTTTTAACTGGATCAACTTTCAGAGGGCACAGAAATGGTTAAAGGGGCTGATTTATGAGCATGCAGCACTGAATTTAGGTTGCAGTGCTGTCATGGAGCTTGGGCTGCTATTGCAGCGCAGCTTCTTAAATCAGCCTCAAAGCCTCAGTATTTTCCTGTACAGGCAGAGTCACAGTGCTCTCCCTCACAGCTACTGATAACACTGATAGGACTCTGATGTAACTAAACAAACACACACAGCTCATAGCAGTGACATTCTACAGCATTTACTGTGTATGTGGAAGGAGAACTTTTCATTGTGTACTGTGCAAGGTTTTGTGTCTGCTTTAAGGTAAATTATTGAATGCTTCAAATATGTTAAAAATCATGGGATTTATTTTTTTCTATCATTGTATGTCCCATCCAAATCCCATATAGGGGTGTTTGAAGAATCGTCAATGCAAAGGACTCTGAAAGATAGACTTGTAGCAGTCCATGCAGACATTCCCTCTCAAGTCTACACTGAGAATTCTGATAAATAGACTCTCACCAGTTTACAAAAAGAGACTCCGAGCAATGGAGCCTCCCCACCCCACCCCACCAAAAAAGATGGAGAACTTTGCGTGGTATACTGTCATCACATACAAGGGTACAAGTGAAAGCACTACTCTCTAGTAGATATTTGGAATTTTTTTGACAGACCCTGCTGGTCAAAATGGATGTTATTGAGTGACTAACTTACATTAGTATAGTCCACTTAGAAGGCTTGGAGGAACATGACCCTACCTATTCCAAATAGAGAGCTACAGTTGGCAGGCTCCATAAGTCCATCAGTCCGTAAGAGGCTAGCGGCCTGATCCAATTCAATTTTTATCCTAAGTTTTCTTAACCACTTGCCGACCGCCCGCTGCACATTGGCGGCGGCAAAGTGGCAGCCCCAGGACCACGTAACGCACATTGGCGTTGGGTCCTGGGACTCTTCTGGGCCGGGGATCGCACGCATTGATGCGCGCGCATCCGCCGGCATTAGGCTCCACCCACCCGCAACGACATCCCGCCGGCCATACGGAAGCGCCGGCGGGATGTTAACCCCTGATCTGCCGCATACAAAGCGTATAATACGCTTTGTGTTGTATACAAAGCCTATTATACAGGCTGCCTCCTGCCCTGGTGGTCCCAGTGTCCGAGGGACCACTGGGCAGGCTGCAGCCACCCTAGTCTGCACCCAAACACACTGATCTGCCCCCTGATCGCCCACAGCACCCCTCAGACCCCCCCCTGCCCACCCCCCAGACCACTGTTTGCACCCAATCACCCCCCTAATCACCCATCAATCACTCCCTGTCACTATCTGTCAACGCTATTTTTACTTTAGTCCCTAAGCTGCCCCCCTGGGGACTCCTGATCACCCCCCCCACCCCCAGATTCTCCCCAGACCCCCCCCCCCCCCCCGTGTACTGTATGCATCTATCCCCCCTGATCACCTGTCAGTCACCCATCAATCACCCCCTGTCAATCACCCAGGCAATCTGATCACCCACCCACACCATTAGATCGCCTGCAGACCCGACATCAGATCACCTCCCAAGTGCACTGTTTACATCTGTTCTCTCCTCTAAAGACCCACTAATTACACATCAATCACCCCCTATCACCACCTGTCACTGTTACCCATCAGATTAGACCCTAATCTGCCCCTTGCGGGCACCCAATCACCCGCCCACACGCTCAGATTGCCCTCAGACCCCCCCTTATCAATTCGCCAGTGCATTATTTACATCTGTTCTTCCCTGTAATAACCCACTAATCACCTGTCAATCACCTATCAATCACCCCCTGTCACTGCCACCCATCAATCACCCCCTGTCACTGCCACCCATCAATCAGCCCCTAACCTGCCCCTTGCGGGCAATCTGATCACCCACCCACACCATTAGATCACCTGCAGACTCGACGTCAGATCACCTCCCAAGTGCACTGTTTAGATCTGTTCTCTCCTCTAAACACCCACTAATTACCCATCAATCACCCCCTATCACCACCTGTCACTGTTACCCATCAGATTAGACCCTAATCTGCCCCTTGCGGGCACCCAATCACCCGCCCACACGCTCAGATTTCCTTCAGACCCCCCCTTATAAATTCGCCAGTGCATTATTTACATCTGTTCTTCCCTGTAATAACCCACTGATCACCTGTCAATCACCTATCAGTCACCCCCTGTCACTGCCACCCATCAATCACCCCCTGTCACTGCCACCCATCAATCAGCCCCTAACCTGCCCCTTGCGGGCAATCTGATCACCCACCCACACCATTAGATCGCCTGCAGACTCGACGTCAGATCACCTCCCAAGTGCACTGTTTAGATCTGTTCTCTCCTCTAAACACCCACTAATTACCCATCAATCACCACCTATCACCACCTGCACTGTTACCCATCAGATTAGACCCCTATCTGCCCCTAGGGCACCCAATCACCCACCCACACCCTCAGAACGCCCTCAGACCCCAGCCCTGATCACCTTGCCAGTGCATTGCTTGCATCTATTTTCCCCACTAATCACACCTTGAGACACCCATCAATCACCTCCTGTCACCACCTGTCACCCCCTAGCACATCTACCCATCAAATCAGGCCCTAATTTGCCCCGTGTGGGCTCCTGACCACTCGGCCAAACCCTCAGATCCCCCTCAGACCCCCTTCCGATCACCTCCCCAGTGCATTGATTGCATCTATTTATCCCTCTAACCACTTCCTAAGACACCCATCAATCACCTCCTGTCACCCCCCTAGCACTCCTATCCATCAGATCAGGCCCAATACAACCTGTCATGTAAGAGGCCACCCTGCTTATGACCAGTTCCACAAAATTCGCCCCCTCATAGACCACCTGTCATCAAAATTTGCATATGCTTATACCCCTGAACAGTCATTTTGAGACATTTTGTTTCCAGACTACTCACGGTTTTGGGCCCGTAAAATGCCAGGGCAGTATAGGAACTCCACAAGTGACCCCTTTTTAGAAAAAAGACACCCCAAGGTATTCTGTTAGGTGTATGAAGAGTTCATAGAAGATTTTATTTTTTGTCAAAAGTTAGCGGAAATTGATTTTTATTGTTTTTTCACAAAGTTTCATTTTTCACTAACTTGTGACAAAAAATAAAATCTTCTATGATCTCACCATACATCTAACAGAATACCTTGGGGTGTCTTCTTTCTAAAATGGGGTCACTTGTGGCGTTCCTATACTGCCCTGGCATTTTAGGGGCCCTAAACCGTGAGGAGTAGTCTAGAAAACAAATGCCTCAAAATGACCTGTAAATAGGACGTTGGGCCCCTTAGCGCACCTAGGCTGCAAAAAGGTGTCACACTTATCGTATCGCCGTACTCAGGAGAAGTAGCATAATGTGTTTTGGGGTGTATTTTTACACGTACCCATGCTGGTGGGAGAAATCTCTCTGTAAATGGACAATTGTGTGTAAAAAAAGTCATTTACAGAGATATTTCTCCCACCCAGCATGGATATATGTAAAAATACACCACAAAACACATTATACTACTTCTTATAAGCACGGCAGTACCACATGTGTGGCACTTTTTTGCAGCCTAACTGCGCTAAGGGGCCCAAAGTCCAATGAGTACCTTTAGGATTTCACAGGTCATTTTGAGAAATTTCGTTTCAAGACTACTCCTCACGGTTTAGGGCCCCTAAAATGCCAGGACAGTATAGGAACCCCACAAATGACCCCATTTTAGAAAGTAGACACCCCAAGGTATTCCGTTAGGAGTATGGTGAGTTCATAGAAGATTTTATTTTTTGTCCCAAGTTAGCGGAAAATGACACTTTGTGAAAAAAGAAAACAATTAAAATCAATTTCCGCTCCCTGAAACTGTTCACTGTGAAGACAAGCAAGAAAGAAGGGGCGCTCTGAGACTCCTAGTAGTTCAAAAGAAAGCTCCAATAGTTGAGGCCTCACCTTATTTTCCTGTGGCTGGCACAGCGTACACAGCCCCGATAAGCGTGCGTCCCTCTTAGCCTAGCCGGGGACCGGGCTCTCCGTTCCGCCGTGGCGGATATGACGTCACTCCTCTCAGCACTCCCAACAAGCGTAACTATGGAGAGCGAGACGCCGCCAGTCACACGCACTGAAACTGCGTGGTGGAATGCGTCTATTTCTCCGCACGGGGGAAGGAAAAATATAAAAAGCCCGCTATATACGCGGCTATATGTACAGACCAAACTGAGGTCAAAAGAAATAAAAATGTATTAAAAGACAACGCGTTTCGCAGAGGAACATCCTCTGCTTTATCAAGTCATTAATCATACTACATTATCCTCAGTTCACTATATAACAAACTTCAGCCAATCGGCTCTGTATGGGAGGAGGAATGAATACCATATTTATCCTAAAGAAGGGTCATTGCACGTATTGCCCTAAATAGAGGGGCAGGAAACCAAGGCATACACTGCACAGGGACTCCGATTAAAAGTACCCATTGTATCAAGGGAAAGAAAGAGGGGAAAAGGGAAAAAAGCAGCAACCCCATACCACATACGATACCATCAGTGTATAGGATAAACAACAATCCAGGGAAAAGATTCAAAAAAGAGAGGGTCACTGTACACTGCATGTCCCCAGTAGAGATGTGGCGAACGGTTCCCGAACCGTTCGCCGGCGAACATCTCTAAATCCATGGGCCTCTTACTACTTCCGGGTCGCAATGACCCGGAGTAGTACGCCTGCGCTGCCCGGCGGAGCGCGTCCTAGATCGCGCTCCCGCTGCCGGGCACTCTTTGCGCATGTGTGTGACGTCATGAGTGACGTCACGCACATGCGCAGAGAGTGCCCGGCAACGGGAGCGCGATCTAGGACGCGCTCCGCCGGGCAGCGCAGGCGTACTACTCCGGGTCATTGCGACCCGGAAGTAGTAAGAGGCCCAGAGAGGTTCGCCAGGCGAACTGTTCGGCCCAACACTAGTCCCCAGTTCAACATTGTAATTTATAAAAATGGCTTCCCAGGAGTTATGTTTTCACATACAGCACCCATAGGTTGCATCCACACAAATATGCACCACATAAAAAATTCAATACAAATGCATACATAAATTCATATATCATCCCACACACTAAATGCAAACCCAAGTTAGTATCTAGATCTAGCTAATGTACTATTGGCTGTAGATGACTTATTTCTTCCAAACATTTATTCAGGCCCCCTGGTTCCAGTGTCCCTAGCTTTAAGATCCAACAGGACTCGCGTCTACATAGAACGCGATATTTCTCAAACCTATTGGAGTGATGTAACTGTTCTATAATAGTAGCTCTCAGAACCCCAAAATCCCTATTATGGACCAAATTAAAATGGTTGGAAACGCCATGTTTAGGCTCCCCTTTTGCTATATTCGACCGATGTTTATTTAGTCTGGTCTGAAATTTCTGGGTGGTACGGCCCACATATGCCAATTTACATGGACAGCTTAATAGGTATATCACATAGGAGCTTTGGCACGTCACATAACTTTTTATCGGGTATTCTATGGAGGTATTGGCACGAAAGGTTAGGGCACAATTTATAATGGTTTTACAGCAAAGACAGCGTGTGGATTTACACGAACACCACCCAGGTTTAGCCAAGATCTTTTTATGTTTGGTATTATCTCCTGGTGTATCTAATGGGGACAATTTACTGGGTGCTATATGACCCCTAATGTTCTTACCCCGCCTGAACACCACCCGGGGCTTCGAAAGGAAGCGTTTGTTTGAGTACTTGATCACTCAGCAATACTGGCCAATATTTGTCAAAAATCCTTTTGCATTCTCCGGCTTGGCCGGAGTAATTAATAACTATAGGTAGGCGGTTTGTAATGGAATTAGCAGTGTCTGAATCTCTATTTTCCCCTTTTCTATCTGGGTGGCTGGGCAATAGACAGTCCTGCTGTGAGAGAACAGACGCTCTCCCAAGGGCAGAACTAACCAATGGGGCAGGATAGTTTTTTTTTCTAAGAATATTGATTCTAGTATTTTCGATTCGCTGGGCCTGATGACCTTGTGGAGTCAGTCCTCATGAAACCCAATAATACTGATCTAAAGGGGGAAGTCGAAATTTAACCCCACACAGTATAAAGGACCTCAGGTGGAGACCTTCTGCCAATTGGTTACTAATGACTTGTTGAAGTTGCAAAATAAGCAAGTCCAGCAACATAATCTTACCAAAATGGAAAGAAGGGCCATAAAACTATTGAAGGATAACAAAACCATTGTGATTAGGGAAACTGACAAAGGGGGAGGGGTGGTGGTTCAAGATAGACACCTATATAGGGGAGGTCCTCAGACTTCTGGAAGACCCTACATATTATAAGAGGCTTACATATGATCCTACAGACAAATTTCTTAGAAGATACAGGGACCTAATTGGTCAGGCCTTTGCAGATGGTATCTTGAAAAATGACGAATATAATTATCTGAATATCGAGGCCCCCAAGGTCCCCTTTTTTTTTACCATCTCCCAAAAGTCCATAATTGTACTACTAATCCCCCAGGGAGACCTATAATTGCGGGGATAGATTCTATCACGAGTGGCCTTTCACACTATATTGATCTACATTTACAGAAATTTGTTTGCCAGCTCCCTGCATACCTCAAGGACACTACTCACACCTTACAGGTTTTAAAAGATATTAAATGGTCCACTCATTTGTATAGATGGGCAACACTGGATGTGAGTGCCCTCTATACAAATCTACCCCATGATTTGGGTCTAAAAGCCATTGGTTATTATTTGGAGGGAGACCCATTAATGCCAAATGCTCAGAAACCGGTTTTTTTAAACTCTATTGAATTCATATTGCCAAAGAATTATTTCACTTTTCTTGATTCTTTCTATTTACAGCTGCGGGGGAACGGCGATGGGGACGAGGTTCGCTCCGGCTTTCGCCAACCTTTATATGGACTGGTTGGAGGAAAAACTAATATTGTCCAACACTAACCCATACCGGGCGAACCTCGCCCTTCATCGCCGTATTATAGACGATATTTTATGTGTGTGGGAGGGTTCATTGGGGACTTTGGTGGAGTATGTTAACTATCTTAATGATAACCAGTTAGGTTTATCCTTTACTATGGAAACAGATAGCTTAAAGGTACATTTTCTTGATTTAGAAATCAGAGTAGACCCAGATAGTGCCCATATTAGCACCACGAATTACTTCAAACCGACAGACAGAAATGGCTATTTGGACTATCGCAGTGCCCATTATAAACCTTGGCTGAAGAACGTGCCATTTGGGCAGTTTAAACAGCTACGCCGGAACTGTACCAGTAACGAGGATTTTTATTGTCAATCGAAAATACTAGAATCAAGATTCTTGGAAAAAAAACTATCCTGCCCCATTGGTTAGTTCTGCCCTTTGGAGAGCGTCTGTTCTCTCACAGCAGGACTGTCTATTGCCCAGCCACCCAGATAGAAAAGGGGAAAATAGAGATTCAGACACTGCTAATTCCATTACAAACCGCCTACCTATAGTTATTAATTACTCCGGCCAAGCCGGAGAATGCAAAAGGATTTTTGACAAATATTGGCCAGTATTGCTGAGTGATCAAGTACTCAAACAAACGCTTCCTTCGAAGCCCCGGGTGGTGTTCAGGAGGGGTAAGACCATTAGGGGTCATATAGCACCCAGTAAATTGTCCCCATTAGATACACCAGGAGATAATACCAAACATAAAAAGATCTTGGCTAAACCTGGGTGTTATTCGTGTAAATCCACACGCTGTCTTTGCTGTAAAACCATTATAAATGGTGCCCTAACCTTTCGTGCCAATACCTCCATAGAATACCCGATAAAAAGTTATGTGACGTGCCAAAGCTCCTATGTGATATACCTATTAAGCTGTCCATGTAAATTGGCCTATGTGGGCCGTACCACCCAGAAATTTCAGACCAGACTAAATAAACATCGGTCGAATATAGCAAAAGGGGAGCCTAAACATGGCGTTTCCAACCATTTTAATTTGGTCCATAATAGGGATTTTGGGGTTCTGAGAGCTACTATTATAGAACAGTTACATCACTCCAATAGGTTTGAGAAATATCGCGTTCTATGTAGACGAGAGTCCTGTTGGATCTTAAAGCTAGGGACACTGGAACCAGGGGGCCTGAATAAATGTTTGGAAGAAATGAGTCATCTACAGCCAATAGTACATTAGCTAGATCTAGATACTAACTTGGGTTTGCATTTAGTGTGTGGGATGATATATGAATTTATGTATGCATTTGTATTGAATTTTTTATGTGGTGCATATTTGTGTGGATGCAACCTATGGGTGCTGTATGTGAAAACATAACTCCTGGGAAGCCATTTTTATAAATTACAATGTTGAACTGGGGACATGCAGTGTACAGTGACCCTCTCTTTTTTGAATCGTTTCCCTGGATTGTTGTTTATCCTATACACTGATGGTATCGTATGTGGTATGGGGTTGCTGCTTTTTTCCCTTTTCCCCTCTTTCTTTCCCTTGATACAATGGGTACTTTTAATCGGAGTCCCTGTGCAGTGTATGCCTTGGTTTCCTGCCCCTCTATTTAGGGCAATACGTGCAATGACCCTTCTTTAGGATAAATATGGTATTCATTCCTCCTCCCATACAGAGCCGATTGGCTGAAGTTTGTTATATAGTGAACTGAGGATAATGTAGTAGACTTGTAGTAGACTTGATAAAGCAGAGGATGTTCCTCTGCGAAACGCGTTGTCTTTTAATAAATTTTTATTCGTTTTGACCTCAGTTTGGTCTGTACATATAGCCGCGTATATAGCGGCTTTTTATATTTTTCCTTCCCCCATGCGGAGAAATAGACGCGTTCCACCACGCAGTTTCAGTGCGTGTGACTGGCGGCGTCTCGCTCTCCATAGTTACGCTTGTTAGGAGTGCTGAAAGGAGTGACGTCATATCCGCCACGGCGGAACAGAGAGCCCGGTCCCCGGCTAGGCTAAGAGGGACGCACGCTTATCGGGGCTGTGTACGCTGTGCCAGCCACAGGAAAATAAGGTGAGGCCTCAACTATTGGAGCTTTCTTTTGAACTCCTGGGAGTCTCAGAGCGCCCCTTCTTTCTTGCTTATAGGAAAACATGGGACTTACTTTGAAAATCAGTTTTCTTTCCGTTTTAACTGAGAGCAACTGATTAGGTGTAAAAGGACCCTTAGTCTATGGCAGACATACGGTATGTGGAAAATGTTCTTATTGTGTGCTGAAAATGATAAAACCTCTTTAATTGATTATGTGAACTCAGACAATTATCATGGCTAATATTGGTAAATAAAGTAACAATTGTGTCTCAAACTAACTAAACTTACTTGTTATGTTAGTTGTTTATTACAGAATCATTAAGAACTGAATTTCGTCAATTCTGGATTTACTTTAACTTCTACTATCCCCTTTAATGAAATGCATTTCTGAAAAAATATGTTTTGTTGGATCCTCGTTTGCTGCTCTGTGAATGAGAAATTTTTTAACATTGTTTGTTCCAGTGGAATTGTTGGCACAAGCGCATCTACTCTGCTGACTACAATAGAAGAAATGCATCTATTAAGCAAGAAAATATTCTTCAACAGCCTGAGTCTACATGCCAGCAAGCTAATGGACAAGGTATGGGCAGAGACATGTTGTTTTAAACCCTAACTTGCCCTCTCAGGCTTTTTCTTTGTTCTGAAAGTGTCATTTGCACATCTAAATTCTTAACCCTTACAGTAAAACAAAATGAGAAAATGGACAATGTAGGTTTGGGTCTGTACATACATGTTTATCTTGTCATGTCACTTCAGATACCCTTTAAGTAAGTGAGCATGGAAAGCAGCACTAGTTATGATCCCAGCAACTTCCTTTAAAGAGAACCCGAGGTGTGTTTAAAGAATGTTATCTGCATACAGAGGCTGGATCTGCCTATACAGCCCAGCCTCTGTTGCTATCCCAAACCCCACTAAGGTCCCCCTGCACTCTGAAATCCCTCATAAATCACAGCCATGCTGTGAGGCTGTGTTTACATCTGTAGTGTCAGTCTCAGCTGCTCCCCCGCCTCCTGCATAGCTCCAGTCCCTGCCCCCGTCCCTTCCCTCCAATCAGCAGGGAGGGAAGGGATGCAGGTGGGGACTGGAGTTCTGCAGGAGGCGGGGAGAGCAGCAGACTGACACTATAGAGATAAACACAGCCAGCTCTGACAAGCTGTTTGTCAGCAGCGTGGCTGTGATTTATGAGGGATTGCAGAGTGCAGGGGGACCTTAGGGGGGTTTGGGATAGCAACAGAGGCTAGGCTGTATAGGCAGATCCAGCCTCTGTATGCAGATAATATTCTTCAAACCCACCTCGGGTTCTCTTTAAGCATTCTATTTGTTTTTTATAACTTGTATTATGCAGGAAAAGTGATTATTATTGTTGTTTATGTATTTAGAATTGTCCCTCGGTGAAGATCACATTTTGATACCTACCATAGTCCTAGTCTGGTTTTTCTTATAATAGCTTGAAGTTAATTTGTGAGAGAAGCCAATGCATTTACCAATATTTTTGAGGCTGTAGTAGTAAACTGGGTTGCCTGGAAAAGACCCCCACAAACACGGCAAAGCATACAAACTTCATGCAGATAGTGTCCTGGCTCATATTCGATCCAGGGTCTCTAGTCTTACAAGGCATGAGTTCTATCCATGTCGCTACTGCTCCGCCCAGAACTGTTTATCTAAAATACAATAATTCTGATTCTTCTCCTCGCTATGAAAAAATGTTTTGTTTGATATTGTTCCTCCTCCTTCATTTACTTCCTGTCTGACCAGGATTTGGTTGATCAAGCAACAGCAGAAAGGGAGTCCTGCTCTTGCATGCTTGCACTGTAAGATACAGTGGCATAGTGAATTGCACTCTCGCCTTGCTGCCCAGGTTCGAATCCTAGCCAGGGCACTATCTGCATGGAGTTTGTATGTTCTCCCCATGTCTGCATGGGTTTCCTCCAGGCAATCTGGTTTCCTCCCACATCACAAATATGATACATACAGAGAAAAATGACTATGGTATGGATTAGCTTGTGAGCACCTCTGAGGGACGGTTAAGTGACAAGACAATATACTCTGTACAGCACTGTGGAAGATGTTGGCTCCATATAAATACTAAATAATAATATTACCATAATACACAAAGCAGTTATAAAGTTAGTACAGGTTGATTTTAAGTGTTGCAAAAGGGCAAAATTAGCTGTGACTATAAAGGAATGAGTCACCTAAGAGGTTAAAGGACAACTGAAGTGAGAAGTATATGGAGGCTGCCATATTTATTTCCTTTTAATCAATACCAGTTGCCTGGCAGCTCTGCTGATCTATTTGGCTGCAGAAGTGCAGAAGTGTCTGAAACAAGTCAGAAACAAACATGTGGCTAATCTTGTCAGATCTGACTATGTAAAAAACGCCTGATCTGCTGATCAATAGATTTTACATTAAATCTAGTGCGTGTATATATATATATATAATGTATGTGTGTGAGCACAGATCATGGCACACACTGAGCTTCTCTCTGAACTGTTACTGATATTGATTTTGCTCTGGACAAGCTGTCCCTGGTCGTGTTCTGTGCCGTGTTCAGGGGTATTTTGACTTTAATTTAAACCTGGACTGGGATGATGTTTTCACCCTGACATTGCACGATGCTAATACCATATAAAGCTTGTCCATTTATGCCTTGCGCTTTCACTTGCCTTTACGGAGGTCTGTCATGACTGATCGGAAATTAAGCACTTGTGTTTCATTAGCTGCAGATGGTTATCCAGACGAGAAGGATTGATGGAACACATTATCCAGTCCTTCTCTCGCTGCTCTGTACGAGGCCTGAAAACACTGGGCATTTCCGTTAAGGCTTTACGTTAAAGAATTAGTCACGTTTCTAATATTACTTCCTGTATACATCATCTGTCTTAAGGTGGCTCATACACAGTTCAATTTTATATATATATATTTTTTTTTCAATTTGAGAATTGCTATTTATTTTTTATATTAATTCATAAAATCATGAATTTGGCAATCTATCCTACACCATTCAATTCTCTAAAAAATGTATCAGAAATATTCACTGCTCTCGATCAACTTATACACAAAAACACAAGAAATTCGATCACATTTCTCAATGGATTAAAAAATATAGAACCCCTTTCAATGTTTCAGAACAACCAATTACTTTTATTGAAAAATGAAATCTTTTTGTTGAATGGTGTCCACACACAATACAATTTTTTTATATCTATATTGTTTTTCAGTTTGAGAATTACAATCCATTGTTCTAATTGATTGTCCCTTTTGAAACATCTGACTAATGTATTATACAACGTATTAAAATTTTCACCCAATTTTGAAAAAAATGTTAGAACACTCCCCAAAAATTGCATGGGTTTGTAAATTAAGAAATTGGCAATATATCCTACACCACCAATAAATAAATAAATCGCCATTCAATCGTCTAAAAAATGAATCTGAGTCTTCCTCCACTCCCAATTGTATATAAAAAAATAGGAAATTCAATCAAACCGTGGAGCCAATTGTTTTTATCAAAAAATGAGAACCTCGTCATGCAAGGGGAATCACTTTGGAAAGGTTTTTTTTTCCTCTGTGAACCACTTATATCAACTGATCTCCAAGAATGCTCTGGGGGAGAATGCTGTGTGACATCATAGCATAAGCTAAACCTCAGTGAGAGGGCGGGGTACATTAAAAAAAATATAAAGCAACTGATAGATATAAGAAGCGTTTTTAACACTGAAACTAAGATAATCAATTTAAAAATAGGTATCCTGAATAATTTATTACATTTTACTATGTGTCATTATGGTTCCTCTTTAAGTCACCTCACATTTGTTTGCACCTTTAGGGACTCTCTTACCGCTTTACCTTGTCAAAGAGCCATTTGGGTTGCACTTTGATAGTTTCAGTATAATGTGCAGTGAGGGGTTGGGTAGGGGGACTTTCATACTTAGAGTATGAGTTATATGAGTTTTATTAGAATAGAGATTAGAGTTAGGCTTCAGGAATGGCTGTACATTGGAGGAAGAGGGTAAGAGATGTTGAGGAGGTTTACATTGGGGGAAGGGGTTGTTGGGTTTGGGCATCAGAAATAAGAAGGGGGATCAGTCACAGCCAATTTACAGAGCAGAAGCACTGAACAATAGAACAAAGCACACCACTGCTTTCTTTTTATAAGCATCATAATAGCAGCCAGGACATGTCCCATAAGAGAGGCCTCTGCTTCCTCTCCTCAATATCAGAGCTAGATCAGTGTCTTACATAGTACTATTGTGCTGTTCATACTCCTTCACCTGCCACTGCTGTTCTGGGATGCCCTTCACTCCTGGTGCTCCGAAGCCTGCTGCTCATGTGGGTTGTCTAGTCCATTCCCATTTTCTTTCTAGCCCTGAAGGTTTCTAAGCAAATGCTTCACTATTACCAGCTGTACAATGAGTTATTACTTGTAGGTACTTGGAGGGAGCCTAAATTCACTTCTTTAACCACAGATCTGTGCTGCGTGGGCTCTCCTCAAAGCCCCCCTCCGCAGCGATATTCCTCCCTACCTCTCTCGCTGTCTCTGCGGTGCGCAGGGTGGATATCCGTCCTGCGCCGGATGAGATAGGCTTCAGCCTATCAAATGACAGCAATCCCCGGCCAATCAGAGGCCGGGGTTCGCCGATCTCCTTTACGGCGCTGATTCCTTCCCCGCGTGTTTACATTACGAGTGCGAGCCGCGATCGGCGGCTCGCACACTGCTCACAGAGACACCCTCCGTGAACTGGCATCCATGCAAAACCGCAAACGACCAGCCGCCCCCTATCGGCGTTAGCTGGTCGTTAAGTGGTTAAAGCCTGCAAACTGTCTTTTCATTGCACCTGACTTTTTTTGAAACCTGCAGTTCCACAAATTCCAAACGTTAATGTCTGTCTGAACTTCTCCATTAGCTCCATTAACCAACAACTCAGGTGCCTAAATGTCGTTCACGGGTCTTCACAAATGTCTGATGTACATAATTTCCAGATGTCTGTCTAGATAAGCCCCAAGGATGAGGGAGGCTTTGTCTGCCCTGTGTTTTCAGTTCAGTGTCATTCTTTATGAAGTCCAGCTGTATCTCTCATAGGATGAACACAGAAAGAATGCAAGCTCCATGCTGCCCATACAAAACCTTGTATTGTGCATGGAAGGACACAGCGGTTGTGTGACTATTCAGTTGGATTGTGCTGTGGAGAGGACATAGCACAACACAGAAAGCAGTGCATATATTTTCTGACGTACGAAGTGGTGATCATGTTAATGATTAGGAACAGATTTTTTTTCCTCCATACATTAAAATGATTACGTTTGAGCATATTTATAAAAAATAAATGTTGAATATGTTAGGATTTTCAGTTTATGATCTGTATATTAGGTACAGTATTCAGTGTCACACATAAGACCTTTAAATTGTGTTATGATTCTGGTGTACAAAGCAAAAATTATATTACAAAATGCTGGCCGATTGTTTTCTGAAGAAGGCTGCAAATGACAGGCTAAACAGGTGGCTTTTCAGTATGGATTGGAATAAACCCAGGGATGGGTCTTTCTTTACTGTTTGTGGTAGGGAGTTCCAAAGGGTAGGGGCAGCATGACGGAAAGCTCTGGCTCTAAAGGTTTTGATGTGCACTCTGAGAGTGACCAAATTTATGGATCCTGTTGATCTGAGGTTGTGACGGGTGTGGTGCAGCTTCAGCTTCATGTATCCAGGGCCCAAATTGTGTAGGGATTTGAATGTCATCAGTCCAATCTTGAAGAGTATTCTCCATTTTACAGGTAGCCAGTGCAATAAGCGGAGGATCGGTGTAATGTGACATGTGACAATGGCGAGGCTGGTTTGTTAGCAATCTGGCAATAGCTTTCTGTATTCATTGCAGGCAGTACAGGTTCTTGTTTGGAAGGCCTGTATAGAGGGCATTGCAGTGATCCAGCGGTGATGTAATGTCACAGCTCTAGAGTGTGTGAGCTGCGTTATAATTCAGCTCTGGCAGTGTGAAACAGAAGGCTGCTAGCAGTTAGCAGGAACAGCTAGCCCATCGCGTCAGGAACAGCTGATTTAATGATGCAGATCAGCTGTGTAGAAGAAAATGGTGTTAGGAGCTATTTTTTTTAACACAAGCTCTATGGCAGGGGTCTCAAACTCGCGGCCCGCGGGCCATTTGCGGCCCTCGATACAATATTTTGTGGCCCTCGCTGGCAAAAGCTTCCTTATAGTTCGCTTCAGTGCTCCCAAGTAATCCGCTGCATCCCCGCAGCTAAACAAGGGCTGTAGAGCCCCCAAATTGCCTGGGGGGCAATCCGCCGGCATTTCCTGGAAGGGGCAGAGCTTTCAGCTTCAGCTCTGCCCCTCCTGATGTCAATCGCCGCACAGATCGCCGCCTCTCCCCGCCCCTCTCTGTGAAGAAAGAGTGAAAGGGGCGGGCAGAGATGGCGATGCGCCGCGATTGTGAAATTCCTTATGCGGCCCAGCCTCATCCTGACTTTGCCTCCTGCGGCCCCCAGGTAAATTGAGTTTGAGACCCCTGCTCTATGGTGACATTTATGCTGTCTGTATTAAATGACTGATGGTGAAAATAATGGACTAGCACAAATATATCCATAATGCTCCTTTAATAGTGAAATCATGTAGCACTAAGGGTCCTTTTACACTTAATCAGTTGCTCTAAGTTAAAACGGAAAGAAAACTGATTTTCAAAGTAAGTCCCATGTTTTCCTATGGCACCTTTCACACTTAACGTGTTTTAACTGAAATCTTCTTCCCAATGCACTGCTATGGAAAAAACGCGTACTAACGCACACTAAATAACAAAATAGCGTGTATAACTATCCTATATGTTGTATCATCAGTGTTTTTAACTAATGGAAGTATTCCTATAACTCTTTGCCATTCTATGGTGGAGATCAGCAGCTGAGACACAAAATGATAATTTGATTTGGCTGTATTTCAGGCCGGGTCTGAGATCCAGCTGTTCAGATCATTACTGGCTTCCACCGCTGGCTGGGGTGGCAGGGATGGTTGTGCACACATGTGCATAGCAGGCCTTCTCTCCACCATGTGCTCTGCAATGCTTCATACGGATGTAATGAATATACTCCTCTCACATATCTGAATTATTTTAAATCTTTCCATGGGACAACGCTAGAGATATGACACTTTGATACAATGTAGTCAGTGTACAGCTTATATAACAGTGTAAATTTGCTGTCCCATAAAGAGAACTCTACAGTTCACTAGAGCTTCATAGGTTGCAACCTGAGTCCATGTCAGGCACAAACAGCACTGGAATTCCTGCTATAGTGTAGCATTCAGTCTATAATTTGGGCACAGTCAAATGATGGAGCCTACATGATGATAAAAAGAGCATAATTCAGCCACCAGCAATAGCTGGAAGCGGAATTGCATCTTACCTGCACTTTGTACGGCGCCTTGGAGGGGGAATAGTAATTAGCGCCGCCGGGACTTTTTCAGGAGCAGGGTGAGCTGTTTTCCAGCTTTAGCCTGCGCCCAAATTTCCCAATGCCATAATTACATGTACACCTGGAATCCTCTTCCTCTCCTCCATGATGAAGCTGGTGGATGTTAGAGACCTTGTGCTGCTCCACCTTCTGTTTGAGGATGCCCCGCAGATGCCCATGTATCATGTAATAATGGAGCCTGTTAAAAAGGGCACCCCATTTCCATCAATACGAATTTTTTCTCCATTGGCTCTAACTGTATAAAAAGGGCACCACATTAATATAAACAAACAATATCGCTTTTTATGGGGGTTAAAGTTATGTGACCTCAGGGGGGTTAAAGGGAATGTCCTGGCTAAAAAATAAACAAAAATTATCTTGCCTCCAGCCCCTGGCAGCCGTCCTGTGCCCTCGCCGCAGCTCCGGTGGCTCCCAGTCTACTATGGTGTAGATGCCGACCTCGCCAGGTCGGCATCTACTTGCGCTCCAATGTGCAGCTCATGGGGTCGCACTGACGTCATCCGGATTGTACTGCGCAGGCGCAGAACTACTGTGGCTGTGCAGTACAGTCCCGGTGACGTCAGAGCGACTACGTGAGACGCACGGGGGAGCGCAACTAGGCCTCTGATACCGGAGGGGAGCCCGGGCCACCGGTGGGGAGCGGAGCTGCGGCGCGGGCACAGTACGGCTGCCAGGGGCTGGAGGAAGCTCTAGGTAAGTTGTTTTGTTTATTTTTTAGCTTGGATGTGTCCTTTAAGGTTAGTACTCTATGGGGAAGGGGAGGAGGAAGGTGTTTGAGGTTAGGCACCACAAGGGGGGGGTAAGCTTAGGCACCATGGCACCATGGGGAGGGGGGGGGGGGTTCAGTGGTTTAAGGTTAGGCACCACCACGGGGGTTAAGGTTAGGCACCACCGGGGAAGGGGGGTTGTTAAGGTTTTGCACCACTAAGGGAGGGTTCTGTGTGAGAGCAGGGAGAGGTCATAATAAAATATCAGTAAATATTACAATTATTTTACTGTATTTTTTACTTTTTCAACTGATGCTGCAATGCAGCCTGCAGTCATACATCTGTTTGCAAAAGACAACCTCTGGTTATGACTCTGAGCACATGCACTCGGCTTCCTTGGGCAACCATGGCAAGGCCGGTTCTGAGTGTAACCTGTCCTGTTAAACCGCCGTTTGGCATTGACCACTGTGCTGCTGCTCAGTTTCAGGGTGTTGGCAGTCTTCTTGTAGCCTAGACCATCTTTATGTAGAGAAACGATGCTTTTTTTCTTTTTTAGATCCTCAGAAAGCTCTCAGCCATGAGGGGCCATGTTGAACTTCCAGTGACCAGTATGAGAGAACATGCGTGTGAGAGAGCGTGAGAGTGATGACATCAAATTTAACACACCTGCTCCCCATTCACACCTGAGACTTGTAACACTACCAAGTAACATGACCCCGGGGAGGGAAAATGTTTTACTGGGGAATATTTTGACATTCTTTACTTAGAGATGTACTCACTTTTGTTGCCAGTGGTTTAAACAAAGACTGTGTGTTGTGTTATTTTTATAGAAATACAAAAGTTACACAGTTATGCAAGCTGTGCGCTGACTACTTTACATTGTATCAAAGTGTCAGAACAGTGTTGTCATATGAAAAGATATTACAAAAATATGAGAGGCGTACTCAGTTTTGTGAGATAATATATATATATATATATATATATATATATATATATATATATATATATATATATATATATATATATATATATATATATTGTGTGTGTGTGTGTGGCGACATGGTAAGTGTGAGCGAGCAATCGCGGTAGCAGCGCACATGTGCTGAAATACGGTTATCAAGCAGGAAATACGTCACTGAGTGTGTGTGTGGGGGGGGGGGGGGGGAGGGCAGCGCTAGGCATACTTACTGTTGGCGCACTCTGACACAGGGTAATATGGACACCGTTAAGGTGCCCATACATGGTACAATTTTTCATTTTTTTTATTAGATAATTTCGTTTGATTATTCCGTTAGATCGAATATAAAGATTTTTCCAACATGTCTGATCTTTATAGAAAAAAGCGGGATAATCGTTCCTTTTTCTTGATCGAAAAAAAGGATTTCTTTCAACTTTCCTTCAATTTGATAGTTTTGGTGAAAAAAATGGGAAAATCAAACGTTTTCATTGTACCGTGTATGGGTACCATTAGAGGGGTTTCACCCCAATACCAGTCTCACAGACGTGTAGATGGCACTCTCGCCTTACAGCACTGAGTACCTGGTTTGAATCCTAACCAGGGTACTATCTGCAAGGAGTTTGTATGGTCTCCCCGTATGTTCCTGTTTTTTTCCGAGCACTCCGGTTTCCTCCCACATCCCAAAAACATAGAGACAAGTTGGCTTCCCCCTAAATTGGCCCTAGACTATAATGGACATATAACAATAGTAGGGATTGGATTGTGATCCCCTCTCAGGCACTGTTAGTGACAATTATATATACTCTGTACAGTACCATGGAAGATGCTGAAGCTATATAAATAATAATAATACAGATGCTTACACCCCCCCCCCCCCCCTCTATTTCTCCTGAGATAGGGTTAACGGCTACTGACTGGGATACAGTTCAATCCTGGGTTAAAGTTGCTCTTTAATATTGATGTATGCTTTTGTGAAATGCTGTGCTATGTCTTGTCAGTGTGAAATCATGCTAAATGATACATTGTTGCTTTGATTTCTGTATAGGTGGAGTTGCCTCCTGCAGATTTGGGCCCAAGTTCTTCCCTGAATCAAACGCTCTCTCTACTGCGTGAAGTTCTCGTTTCTCATGACTCTTCTGTGGTCCCCCTGGATGCACGGCAAGCTGACTTTGTTCAGGTAAATCTGTTGCTCGCTCCTAAAAGTATTGTTGAGAAGAAAAATCGTATTTTAATACCACCTGACCAAGGAAGGGAAAGCCATGCAAACAAAGGAAAGTTTCTAGCTACTACAGGTGGATAATAGACAGGCAGCTAGAGGCTTTGACTGTTACATTTCTAGCCCTTTGTTTTGCTAACAATAGTGATACATTGATTAATGTGGCTATGCTTATTGATGAAGAACATTGATTTCCAAGGTGAAAGAATTTGTATATATATATTTATCAATGAGAACTGGATACCTGCATTTAGCAGTCTTTGGTGTATCAGTTGTCTATTGGAGTTAAAACGGACCTGAACTCTTGCACAGCACACAATGAAAAGTCTTTATTCCACATATAGTTGCTGACAAAATGAATTGCTCTGTGTTTGTTTAGCCAGATCATACAGGGTAATTAGTCATCAGTAGCTGGAGCTTTGCTGGTAGCTCTGATGGCTGTCTCCTCATATATAAACACTGAAGCATAACCCTTTCTAGGCTCCCTAGAAAGTGTATACAAGTTAAAACTTCAGGGTTTTTGTTTTTTTGTTTTTTTAGGATTTCCATTCTTTTCCATAAAGTTTATGCTGTGACTAATCTTTTATGGCAGAGAGGTTCTGAGTCTATTTCCACTTTAAGGTACTGGTATTATATTTCCCCCACCAAAAACACTTGTTTGTGATTGGTTCAGGGGACAATTTAGTCAGACTTAAAGTGACCCCTAATGAGCTCAGTCCTTTTCAGGAACAATTAAGTTTAAAGATACAAGGCAGACTGCCGCTTTAATTCCCACTATAAGCTGCAGTGGGACCCCCCCCCCCCCCCCCCCCCCCACACACACACACACACACACACACACACACCACACCACCACCAAATACATGCACGTAAAAACACACACACAGGCACGCACGCACGCACACAGACACACACAGACAGACACAGACAAAACACACACACACAGACAGACACACACACACTCTCTCTCACTCTCTCTCTCCCCACCCACCACCAAATACATGCATGTAAAAACACACACACATTCTCTCTCTCTCTCTCTCTCTCTCCCTCTCTCCTTTTCTCCCTCTCTCCCTCTCTCTCTCTCAGAATAGGGATGCACTTTTGTACATTTACCACAACTTAACAGTTAACTGACGTGATCACAGAAGGCTGTGTTGGGTAACATTCATTCCATGTGTACATTAGTTTAGGCATATCCATTGTAACCTCAGCTTTTATTTATGCATTTTTTATATTTATGTTTTAGTTTTGTATTATGCATTGGGCATGAAAGAAGAAATATATATATTTTTTAAATAATATAAATATAATTTTTTTTAAATAATAACAATTCCAAAAACTTGACCCTTTCTTTGCAGACATCCAGGTTCTTGCTCACTTCCTCTCCCTTCTTATTCGGAGTCCTTGCCCTCTTGTCCATGTGCCAGGAGGGTGACTGCTTACTACAAAACATGCAGCATCCATTCCCCACCCTCCATAACAAATAATGAGTGCTATCACTCTACTCCCTGTTCCCCCCATAACCTGTACCCAACATAGCCCCTTCCCCCACCCCACAAAACAAGTGTGAGCTGCATAAACACTCGTCTCTCCCGCCTTAGAAAGTGTAGGTAGTGTAGCACCGCTCTCCTCTAGGCAGGAGTTCCATAATTCAGATTCCAAATGAAACAAGCATTTACACAGGCAAGCCGCTGCAGGGGGTTAACTCACCCTTGTCGCCACCTCTGGTCGCTGCTCTCCACGTCGCATTCTGAATCAATCCATCAATACTGGAGAAGGTGGAGGGCAGCAGCCAGAGACGGAGACAAGGGTGAGTTAACCATGCGCCATTCACGTCTGTCTCTGTATTCAAAGGGACTCACAGACTAACATCCCTATAAGTGTGCATATACAAGGCCCAGGTTGGTCAGCTGCATGTAAACCTACAAGACATGTATGAGTTGTAAGTGGAAACCCCATGCTATAGACAAACCCCATGCAGTTAGAGTCATTAGCAGGAGTCAAGCCCACAACCTGAAAGCTGCAAGGCAGACATGCTAACTACTTAGCAGTTATGATGCCAGGGTGATCTCTGCTTTATTACAACCAGACAGATTACATCCAGGTAAACATTACAGGGTGTTCTCCGTGATTTCTGATTTTAGGATTATTAGCTACATTAGTACATTTTTACACAATTTAATGTGCTGATTAAGTGGATAAAACTTCTGCACTTTTGACCATTCATAGCACTTGTGTGAAGAGTGAATTGGGCTGTAGGGTAACTCTACTCTATGGTGTGTCACCCTAGGTGTTGTCTTGTGTCCTGGACCCCCTGCTACAGATGTGTACCGTGTCTGCCAGCAATCTCGGGACAGCTGACATGGCCACATACATGGTCAATTGTCTTTACGTGATGAAGACCACACTCGCCTTGTTTGAGTTCACTGACAAACGTCTCGAGATGCTTCAGTTTCAGGCAAGTTTCATTTCCTATTTATTTAACCAACTCAACTGACTTTGGATACACTTACACTAGGGGCTTGATTCACTAAACCGTGATAACTTAAATATCACACCTTATCAAAGATATCACACCTTATCAAAGATATCACACCTTATCAAAGATATCACACCTTATCAAAGGTAACACACCTTATCAAAGATATCACACCTTATCAAAGATATCACACCTCATGAAAAATATCACACCTCATCAGATATATCACACCTCATCAAAGATATCACACCTCATCAAAGATATCACACCTTATCACAGTTAACATGCCTTATCAGAGTACCATAGTGAGCGCTACAAACTTATGCCTGCTAATTGGCAATGACACTCGTCCTGCCCTGAGCCCCCGCGAGTTCGTAGCGCTCGCTATGCTACTCTTATAAGACGTGTTAACTTTGATAAGGTGTGATATCTTTGATAAGGTGTGATATTTGAGTTATCACGGTTTAGTGAATCAAGCCCTAGAAATGCTAAAAAAAAATACTATGTGTAACTGGCAGCTTAGAGTGGCTTAGCTCTTTCTGGTATGTGTAGTGGGCATTTCACTGCCATAGGAAGGCTTTTTCTGATAACTACGGTGGTCTTAAACAGTAATCAGACCCCCCAGGAAAAAAGGAAAAAAAATCCGGTTTTGTTTTTTTTCCCACAGATTGAAGCACATTTAGACACACTGATCAATGTGCAAGCTTCCTTTGTACTGACCAAAGCTGGACTGAGTCAGATCTACAGCTCTATTCAGCAGCACAAGCCAGAGCAGGTAAGAAAATGCTTCATCCTAAGGGTCGTACACCTGTAGCAGTAGTGTCATCCGTCAGCACCAAGCGCAATCCTGCAGGCAGCACTGTGGGAAACGACAGATATACAGACGCATCACACTGGTGTTTTTACTTTGGCGGGGGGGTGAGGCATGACACACAATGAAGTGGCTACCAGTGGGTGGGGTAAGGAGGGGAAGAATGTACTGGGATGGTGTTATTGTTTAAAGATCCGGAATGCTGACTTTTTAGACGATCTTGTGGGGCACCTGTACTTGCACTTAGTCAATGTACAAAGACGTATGTGTGCAAACAATGCTTTGACCATTACTTTGACACCAACAACCCTTAAAGAGGTAATCAAGAATTTAACTTCATCCCAATCAGTAACTTATACATTCTTTCCATGTAGAAATATATATATATCAGAAATATATTTCTTTTCTCAAACTGATCATCAGGGAGCTGATTTTGTGGTGAAACCCCTCCCACAGTGTGATGTCAGCGCCTCACAGCACTGAGGTACTGACAGCACACTGTGGGAACCTTGTTGCATTGTGGGAAATAACAGCTGTTTCCAACTACCAAAAAAGCAAGCAGCATCTCCTTCTAGTGACATCATCTGCCAGCAGTAAAAATGTCACCATGTGATAAATGTCAGAATGTAAATCAGGAAGAGGGAAGATTTTACAATGGGCAAACACTGACTAAATCATTTATACATAATTATTGTAAAAAGTAAGAACTTTTTTATTACATTATTTTCACTGGAGTTCCTCTTTAAGGAAAATCAGGTAATAAAAGAAGAGCCTAAGATAAAAGACCACATAGTCACAGGATACCTAAATGGAAAAAAAAAATCTGTAATTCTTGATATTACTGATAGATATATAGTATTGAGGCAAAGTGGAAAATTAGTAAGCTTAGCAGAGCTTTCTTATTTGTCAGGGAAACCATCTATCCTTTGAAAGGCTTAATAGGGAGGCTTGTAAGATCAAATGGGAGGAGCCTCCCTTTGAAACTTTTAGCAACAGTATTAAAGAGAGTCTGAAGCGAGAATAGATCTCGCTTCAGACCTCATATATAGCAGGGGCACGTGTGCCCCTGCTAAAACGCCGCTATAGCGCGGCTTAACGGGGGTCCCTGTCCCCCCAAACCCCCTCCGTGCAGCGGGGGAGCGCTTCCTGGTTGGGGCAGGGCTAACCGCCGCAGCCCTGCCCCATGCGCGTCTGTCAGACGCGTATCTCCGCCTCTCCCCCGCCCCTCTGTCTTCCTTCACTGAGAGGGGCGGGGGAGAGGCGGCGATGCACGTCTGATAGACGCGCTGGGAGGCAGGGCTGCAGCCGTTAGCCCTGCCTCCAGGAAGAGAGACAGCCAGCGACCATTTTCTGACCATCTTTTGCGGGGGGTGGGTTGGGGGTGAAGGGACCCCCGTTAAGCCGCGGGATAGCGGCGTTTTAGCAGGGGCACACATGCCCCTGCTATATATAAGACCTGAAGCGAGATTTAGTCTCGCTTCAGTGTCTCTTTAAGTGTCATATAATTCTCCTGTGTGTATTTTCATGACAATTTTTATTAATGCAGTTTCCACTAAAGGCAATGCCAATTATATACTCTTATAATGGGCTCAATCCAATTACTTTTTTCCTAAGTTTGCCCCATGGGATGTTTTTGCCTGTTAAAGAAAACCTGTAACGAAGAAAACCTCCCCTGATGGGTACTCACCTCGGGTGGGGGAAGCCTCCAGATCCTATTGAGGCTTCCCCCCGTCCTCCTCGGTCCCACGGTGGCGGCAAAAATCCTCCCGAAACGGTGGTGATGTAAATATTTACCTCCCCGGCTCCAGCACAGGTGCAGTATCTGCTCTCCGCACGGAGATAGGCGGAAATAGCCGATCTCCGTCGGGCCGCTCTAGTGCGCAGGCGCAAGTTTCCTGCGCAGTAGAGGGGACCCGACGGAGATTGGCTATTTTCGCCTATCTCCGTGTGAAGAGCTGCAACAGCGCCCCCGCTGGAGCCAGGAGAGGTAAATAATTCAGTGCTTGTCGAGGGAGGATTCCGGGACTCTTTGGGCGAGCCATCTTAGGACTGCCTGCAGCTACAGGAGTGGGGGAAGCCTCATTGGGACCCTTATGCTTCCCCCTCCCGGGGTGAGTACCCCCCAGGGGAACTTTTTTTGTTAGAGGTTCTCTTTAAGCCACCAGCGAGCAGGAAAATGCTTAGAATAATTTTGGCAGTACTTTTTCACCTAGTTTTTGGTCCTTTTTCAATAGAAAAGTGCTGACAAGTTATTTTAAACAGAAGATGAAAAATTATCTCCCAAGAGAAAACTCATGAGAAATAGTGAATTGGATTGGGCTCTATGTTCACTTTCCATTACTGTACGCCTGTTAACTTCACATTAACAGCGAAGACAATGTTTATTGCATAACATTTATGTGTGGTTTTTTATTTAATATCGGTAGCAGAACAAACCAGAGCTGACTAATAATAAAAGTTTTATACATACCTGGGGCATCCTCCACGCCGCCTACATTGCTCCCACAGCGCCGTCCTCCACTGTCTGCGGCTCCGGGACCGGGTCCCGTAAATTCGTCCAGTCACTGCCAGTCTGACGCAAGAGAAGTGTGCTCTTCACATATCTCTCCAGCAGACGCTGGACAGATACGTAGAGAGCGCACTTCTCTTGCACAGACTGGCCGTGACCGGCTGAAGTTACGAGACCCGGTCCCGGAGCTGGAGAAGGCTGAGGACAGCGGCATGGGATCACTCCGTGCGGATGGGGCTGGAGGAAGCCCTAGGTATGTATAACACTTTTATTATTAGTCACCTCTGGTACACTTTAACAGTTTTGTAGCTCTTGTTTTAAATTAACAGATTGTGTTTCTTATTGCAGGGACCGCTATCCAACCTACCCAATATGGATTCAGTGTCACTGAAAGCTGCAATGGTATGCATATAACTTATTGACTTTTTTAATAGCAAAACAAACTTCACAGTTGACCGCAGTAGACCATATTTAAAGTGAACCTGAACCAAAGCTTGGATACAGAACCAAATACTTGTAGTCCTCTGGTCCCCTGTAGCGCAAACCCTACAAGGGTTTGCCTGTAATCTGATTGGGGCTGCACTCCTCTTAAACAAGATTGCCTCCGTATTGGGTCTGGTTGCGTAAGGCTGCGCCTCCGCAGTAGGCCCGGGCCACTTGTGCTACTGCTCAGGGGCTGATGCAGCCTGGCCATGCCCGTGCCAGCATAAGAGTGCAGCCCCAATCAGCAGGAGGGTCACGGTGAGTGGTGTAGGACACAGAGGTAAGCCTCATTAGGATCCAGAGGCTTCCCTATCCTTAGGTCAGTATTTGTTTCTGAACCTGAGCTTTGGCTTGTCTTTAAAGAGGAACTTTAACCAAGGATTAAATATAATTCCAATAAATAGCTGGTACCCCCTTTGCCACAAGAAATCTTTACCTGTTCTTGAATAGACCATCAGGGGGGTCTGTACGGCTGATATTGTGGTGAAACCCCTCCCACAGTGTGATGTCATGACCATCATCCTGACAGTTCCTGTCTGTGAACCTCACTGCATTGTGTGAAATAAGTTTGCATATGTGTATCACCGCCAAGGAAACAAAGTGTCCGCTGCTGAGTAGGGATGCTCATTCGGATTCCACGGAAATGCAATTTCCGAAATTCCGATCGGAAATTGCATTTCCGCATCGGAATGCGGAAATCGGTAATGCAAGTGCGTTAGGCGGATTTCCGCCGGAAATCGCGGAAATTCCGCCCGACTTTAGCATTGATTTTCTCAAAAACTATAAGGTCTTTTTGAAAACTTTTTTATTGCATCTTGTTCAGAAGATTCTGTTTTTACTGTAATGTAAAATGCAGAAAATCTGCATCTGCCTATTTTCTGCATTTACATTACAGTAAAAATCCGCCGACTTTAGCGGTTAATAGCAAAGCCCCCTTAAGTCCTAGAAACACCAAAGTTTATTAAGCAGAATCTCCTGAACAAGATGCAAAAAAAAGTTTTCAAAAAGACCTTATAGTTTTTGAGAAAATCGATGTTAAAGTCGGGCGGAATTTCCGCGATTTCCGGCGGAAATTCCGCATTGGAATACGGAAATTGGTAGCGGAAAGCGGAATCAGTATTTGGCAATGGCGGAATGCGGATTTACCGCGGAATCGGAAATTGGCATTTCCGACCATCCCTACTGCTGAGAGAAGAACAATGTCCAGAGTTCACAAACAGGTAAATTATATATGATCAGCGCAGAGTCCAAAAACAAAAGACGAGTCTTCAACAAAGAATAAGAGCAGGTAAATCTCCACCACAATAAATATCGGGGTCACGGCATAGCTCTGCAATCATGCATACCCAAAAAAAGGAAAGAGGCTTACCAGCTGGGGACAACCCACATTATTATTATTATTATTATTATTATTATTTAGTATTTATATAGCGCCGACATATTACGCAGCGCTGTACAGTGTATATATATATATATATATATATATATATATATATATATATATATATATATATCTTGTCACTAACTGTCCCTCAAAGGAGCTCACAATCTAATCCCTACCATTGCCATATGTCTATATTATGTAGTGTAAGTACTGTAGTCTAGGGCCAATTTTTAGTGGGAGCCAATTAACTTATCTGTATGTTTTTGGAATGTGGGAGGAAACTGGAGTGCCCGGAGGAAACCCACGCAGACACGGAGAGAACATACAAACTCTTTGCAGATAGTGCCCTGGCTGGGACTCGAACCAGGGACCCAGCGCTGCAAGGCAAGAGTGCTAACCACTACGCCACCGTGCTGCCCACATTATAAGGTTGTATCAAGGCTTTGGTAGGACATCAGGAAGCAACAGCCTGTCCAGGATCCACCAATTCAGCAATGATTCATCTCACGAATGGATATCCGTAAACATCATAAAAAACAAACAAATGGCAACTCTAAGTGTAAACTGTTTAATATAGAGTTTTCATAGTAAAAACAGCTTAAAAATAGCATAAAAACAAAACTTACATACGGGGCCCATGCAATGGGAACACCGAGAAAGTTGCACGCATGTATGGGTCAGCAGTAGAGGACAGTATAAAGGTGTCGCCTGTCACCTCCCCGACCGGTTTCGCAAACTAGCGTCGTCAGGGGATGCATTGTATTGTGTGATTGCATTGTGGGAAATAACAGCTTTTTCCAACTGCCAAGCAAGTAATATCTCCCTCTGTGCATAGAACTAACATTCTGTACAGATCACCTGGCAGAACTAAAGCTATCACCACCAGTGATCCTTTTCTGACAGTAAATTGGGTAGAGGAAAGATTTTACAATGGTCAAACATTAAATAATCTATAAATGAATCTGGTAAAAAAAAATAAAAAAATGTTATTCATTATGTTATTTTCACTCTAGTTCCTCTTTAATGTCTGTTTATTAGGATCATGTGGGCTCACTGCCAGAATCTTTGCTGTTTTCAATTATTACTAGAATGTACCTTTAATTTCTAATGTGTCATTGATTTTATCTGCATAAAAATTGTTTATATGTCAGAGTATTGAAATATGATCTCTAAGTATAACTAGTATTTGTTTTCTGTAAATAGTATTCTGTGAACTCCAGCTGAACTCTGCAGTGTCCCCAGTGGCTGAGCGTGATGTTTGTTTTGTAACCACTGTAATTATAGGTTTGCTGTCTATGAAAAGTAGGTTACAAATGCTGGCATTGTATACACACCACTGTCTGCTACCTGGAATGCACCCTGGTAGGGTTTGTGTTTTCTCTCCAGCAAACTTACCTCTGTTCCCCCATTTTAGCTGTTTTATTTAAAGGGAACCTGAAGCGAGGAAATGTATTTAAAATAAACACACGACATGGCTACAAATGAATATTACTTACTAACCTCACCGTCCGTTCCTCTCAGAAGCTCACCATTTTCTTCTTACAGTGATCCCTTTTAGTTCTGATATTTTGTCAGAACTGAAATATACCAGTTGCTGTCAGTTATATATCAGTAGCTGTCAGTTACAACTGGATGTGCAAGGTAATGTCCATGTATGGCTCAAGTGGGTGATATTACAGTTTATAAGTATGCTGACCAGGAAGCTGTTAGGGGGTATTGGCCATTTTTAAAATGGAGGACGGAGAAATCCATTGATCACAGTGGACAAACAGGACTCAGGAGCGGAAAAAGAGATTGTGGAGTAGACTACCCAGGAGGTAAGTATGACCTGTGTATGTTTATTTTGACTTTTTATTTTCAGTTCAGGTTCTCTTTAAGGTGCTCAGCAAAATGTATTGGACAGAAAGCGAAACAAGTGTAACTTCAGAATAATATTAATTGCAGCCCTTTTTAGGATACTTAGGATACTTTTAATCTGAGTTAAGGTGGCCACACACCATACAATTTTTAAAATATCTGTTCAATTCAAGAATTGCAATACATTTTTCTGACTGATTGTAACATTTCAAAAATATGATCAATGTACTGCACACATATGTTCAATTTTTCCCAGTTATGATAAAAATGATTGGAAACTCTGAGGAAATTGCTAGGGTGTGTATAGTAATAAATTGACAATCTCATGCTGGGTAGACACGATACGTTTTTCCGCTCAATTGATGGATTTGATAGATAATTCCCTTCATGTCCGATATTCCTTCCGATCGATTCTGCGCTCAATTCCTCATAGACGTGAATGGGAAAAGATAAGAAACACGAACGGAAGATAAGAGAATTGAGTGCAGAATCGAGTGGAAAAAAACGATCGGGTGGAAAATCAAGCAGAAAAACGTATTGTGTGTACCCAGCATCACACCATACAATCTTTAGAAAAATTGAAGAAAAATTACCAGTATTCCGGATCGATAAAAATCAAAATTTTTCTTTTTTGGTAGATCCAATAATATTTATCGAATGTCCGTAAAATTGGATCATTTTATTGTGTGGCCACCTTTATGGTGCTAAAAGTTCAGATGATTTAAAGCAGAAATGAAGACGTTACTATAGTTCCTATGTTTTTAACACATAGTATGTGTATCCTCAGAGGGTACTTATGTTGGGACAGGTCTTTTGAGCGTGATTCGCGGTACCTTAAAAATTGAGTGCCATCATAATTGCCAATGGTAAATACTGGCACGTGCCGGTCATACTGTAGAGAACTGCGCATGCGCAGAATGCTCCCAGTAACAGGAGCGCGATCGAGACAGGCACGCGGGTAGGTTTGTGCATGTGCAGTCACCACAACTCCTGTTCGGGTCACACATCTTATAGAGCAGCCAACAGGAGAACGGAGGGGACATAGAGGACACCGAGGGACCTCATGGATTACAGTCTGAAGCTTCCAAAAATACCTGTTTTTACTTGTCAATCCTCCTCAGCATTAATGCCATTGCTGAAACGCCGCATCCCCATGGCTGAACGCTCAATTAATACCCCTGAAGTCCCCAGGGCAAATTTCGGGGCTCCTTCCTTGAAGAGGCAGAGCTTTGCGCAGTAGCTCTGCCTCTACTCGCGTCAATCTCCGCCTCCTCCCGCCCCTCTCAGTCCTCTTTCACTGAGAGGGTCGGGGAGAGGTGGAGATTGACGTGAATGGAAGCAGAGCTACAGCGCAAAGCTCTGCCTCCCCCGGGCAGCAAAATCCACGACCTGGAAAGTCGTGGAATTTTGCCCCGGGATTTCGGGGGTATTAGTTGTGCGTTCAGCCGCGGGGATGCAGCGTTTCAGCTATGGCATTAATGCTAAAGAGAACTGGCAAGTAACAGCAGGTATTTTTGGAGGCTTCAGGGCCCGTTTCCACTAGTGCGGTGCGTATCGCTGGGATTCCACCGCTGACAAAATCGCATGCGGATGCGATTCCGCATGCGATTTTTGCCGCGATTTCGCATGCGATTTCGCATAGGCAGGCTATGAGCGATTTTAACTATGTCACTGCCTGGTTCAATTTGCATTAGTTTTCGTGCGAATTCGCACGCGAAATCGCGGCAAAAAACGCATGTGCGTTTTCCCTATTAAATACATAGCCTGCGAATCGCCTGCATTCCTCACGCAGGCGAATTCTGCAGGCCCTACCGTGCAGAAAAATCCTGCACAGAAAAACGCACCAAAAGACTGACAAGTGGAAACAGTCTCATCCACTTGTATTGGTTATGCGAATCCGCATGCAGACAACGCATGCGGATTCGCTCTAGTGGAAACGGGCCCTCAGACTCTCTTTTAAGCACAGGTGTGCTTTAAAGCGGAATGAAACCCAGCAATTCTTCTTTGCTCTAAAACATTATTTACAGTATATTATATACTACCAGCATTTTTTTTTTACTAGAACAGCATTCAAAGGGTTAAGCACAGGACAGAAAAGCTTGATGTCGGGAAAGCTGGACCAATCCGAACTAGAGATAATGTTATCTTGTGTTTAATTGTATCAAGTGAAAAATGTAAACAAACACTTCTCTGACACTGCAGAGTCTCCTGAACACAGACAGACAGTCAGAAAGCATTTCTGCTTATATTTCAAGATGGAAAAAAAACAGTTATGAATAAAATGCAAAGTCAGCTCTCAAAGCAAAAAAGTGTACTGTGGAAACTTGTAATTTCTAAATGAATAATAATACTTATGCACAAAAGCAAATATGAGAACCGTATGGTATATAAAAAGTAGAAAAACATGTTTTTATTGAATATTATGTCAGGGTTTTATACCGCTTTAAAGTGTACCATTTAAACTGGTCAGATTGTCAATATATGTTACATAATGAGTTAAAATACATGTCTGCTTTAGTAATTCAGTGCCAATTACCTCTGTTTAGTGTGCTCTTGTGTGGGCAACAGAAATATACATTCTTACCTATTAACTTACTGAATTGAGTTATTTCAATCAGAATTTAATGTCAACTTCAGTTGCAGCAACACTGAGACCTGTGTGAATGTGTGAGTGGCTATGTAGCGGAGCGCTTCTACCATATTGTCATTTACTGTCCTTGATTTTAATTGTGTTTTGATGTTGTGAGGAATACCTCTTGTGTGCCTCCCACATCATTCATCTGACATCAGATGAAAAAAAAAAATGTAACATTACCGATATTTTAATGTCCGTAATATCTCAGGTTCAAATGAATATGCGGTGGTGGAAAGTGGAGGTGTAGGTAGCAGGGAGGTAAGTGTTAGGAGTAAGTTATCGTTAGGCATAGTTAGAGGGGGTTATTGTGAGAATAGGATAAGATAAGGTAATAGTAGGATATTAGTAAAATTACAGATATTCTATTATCGGGGGCAGGCAATAGTAGAATATCGGTCATATTTCCAATATTCTAGTATCCCAATACAGCTGCCCTAATTTCCTCATTGCATTCTTAAATGTACTCCCCCCATGAGGAGATGGACCAGTCCAAAACCCGTCGGTAAGGTTTAGAGCTATCAGATTAATAGTACCTACTGTAAGTGACAGCTAAATAGGAACAAAATCATTTATGGAACATTTTTTCCTGGAACAAATGTACATTTTGTATGTATGTGTATACTTACAGTGAGGTGCGAAAGTTTGGGGCAACGTTGTCAATCATCATGATTTTCCTGTATAAAGCGTTGGTTGTTACGACAAAAAATGTCAGTTAAATATATCATATAGGAGACACACACAGGGATATTTGAGAAGTGAAAGTAAGTTTATTGGATTTACAGAAAGTGTGCAATAATTGTTTAAACAAAATTAGGCAGGTGCATAAATTTGGGCAACACAAAAAAGAAATGAAATAATTATTTAGTAGATCCTCCTTTTGCAGAAATTACAGCCTCTAAACGCTTCCTGTAGGTTACAATGAGAGTCTGGATTCTGGTTGAAGGTATTTTGGACCATTCCTCTTTACACAACATCTTTAGTTCATTCAAGTTTGGCTTCCGTGCATGGACCGCTCTCTTTAACTCACACCACAAATTTTCAAATATATTCAGGTCTGGGGACTGAGATGGCCATTCCAGAACGTTGTACTTGTTCCTCTGCATGAATGCCTTAGTGGATTTGGAAGGTCTTTGTCTTGTTGAAAGATCCAGCCCGACGCTGCTTCAGCTTTGTCACTGATTCCTGGACATTGGTCTCCAGAATCTGCTGTTACTGAGTGGAATCCACGTGTTCCTCAACATTGACAACATTTCCAGTGCCTGTACTGGCCACACAGCCCCACAATATGATGGAACCACCACCATATTTTACTGTAGGTAGCAGGTGTTTATCTTGGAATGTTGTGTTGTTTTTCCTCCATGCATAACGCCCCTTGTTATGCCCAAATAACTCCATTTTAGTTTCATCAGTCCACAGCACCTTATTTAAAAATGAAGCTGGCTTGTCCAAATGTGCTTTAGCATAACTCAAGCGGCTCTGTTTGTGCTGTGGGCGGAGAAAAGGCTTCCTCTGCATCACTTCACATACAGCATCTCCTTGTGTAAAGTGCGCCGAATGGTTGAACGATGCACAGTGACTCCATCTGCAGCAAGATGATGTTATAGGTCTTTGGTTCTGGTCTGTGGGTTGACTCTGACTGTTCTCACCATTCGTCGCTTCTGTTTATCTGAGATTTTTCTTGGTCTGCCAATTCAAGCCTTAACTTGAACTGAGCGTGTGGTCTTCCATTTCCTCAATATGTTCCTAACTGTTCAAACAGATAACTGGAATCTCTGAGACAGCTTTCTGTATCCTTCCCCCTAAACCATGATGGTGAAAAGTCTTTGTCTTCAGTTCATTTGAGAGTTGTTTTGAGACCCCCATGTTGCTACTCTTCAGAGAAAATTAAAAGAGGGGGGAAACTGACAATTGACCCCCCCCCCCCCCCCCCCCTTAAATACTCTTTCTTATAATTGGATTCACCTGTGTATGTAGGTCTGGGGTCACTGAGCTTCCCAAGCCAATTTGAGTTCCAATAATTAGTTCTAAAGGTTTTGGAATCAATAACATGACAATAGTGCCCAAATTTATACACCTGCCTAATTTTATTTAAACAATTATTGCGAACTTTCTCTAAATCAAATAAACTTCATTTCACTTCTCAAATATCCCTGTGTATGTCTCCTATATGATATATTTACCTGACATTTTTTGTCGTAACAACCAACGATTTATACAGGAAAATCATGGCGATTAACAAGGTTACCCAAACATTCGCACCCCACTGTATATTCTGCTCTAAAAGATGAGCAACAGCATAATAACCTTTAAAAAAAACATTTCTTTGTTACGGTTGATACAAATCCTGCAATAAATCTTCAGTGACTGGATAGTGTACTCTCTTGAGCACTTTGAGTCCAACAGACAAGACAAGACAAATAACATTTATATTGCGCTTTTCTCCTTGCGGACTCAAAGCGCCAGAGCAGAGCAGCAGCCACTAGGGTGCGCTCTATTGGCAGTAGCAGTGTAAGGGAGACTTGCCAAAGGTCTCCTACTGAATTAGTGCTGGCTTACTGAACAGGCAGAGCCGAGATTCGAACCCTGGTCTCCTGTGTCAGAGGCAGAGCCCTTAACCATTACACCATCAGCCAACAGGAGAAAAGCGCTATACAAATGTTAGGATTATTATAGGATTCAGTGTGTCTACTCCCTGCTTTCATGGAAGCAGACATAGGGTTACCATCCTGTGTTTACAAATTAGCTGCTCTGCCGAGGACTTAAGAGATTCCTGAGCTGACATAGCGGAGAGATCAAATTACACTTGTGATTAGTCACAAATGAGGGGGAATTAGACAGCCTGAACTCTCTAAATACATTCAGGGTGCTTTTCCTTTATGTTTTCCCTCTGTCCTGTGCAAGAGTTCAAGTCCATTTTAACCATATAGCTAACGGTAGAATGGCTGTTTGTATAGCTAGCCCTGCAGCCTTTGCGGACCATGTATAAATGTATGGTATAATCCCATTTCAGCATTGTGTTTGTTTTGTATCATATTTTTTGCATGTACCAAAAACTACATCTAACTACTGTATGTAGAGTAAACAAAGCTGGGTTAGGTAGTCTATGTAAAGGCAGTACACAGCTATGGCCAAGAATGAGTTGTGTGTGAATAAAGTGTAATCTGTAGTTTGCAACCCCCTCATTGCTAATGTCTTGTCTTCAGGCCCAGTTTGATCGCTACCTGGCAGCACCAGACAATCTACAGATGCCTCAGCTGAATTTCTTCCTCAGCGCTACAATAAAGTAAGTGACATTATTAAAAGGAACTTCAAGTGAAAGGGAGATGGAGGCTTCCATATTTATTTCCTTTTAACAAATACCAGTTGCCTGGTTGTCCTGTTGATCCTCTGCCTCTAATACTTTTAGCAGGAGACACCGAACAAGCATGATCCACATCCAGACTGGAGATAACAGTATCTTTGTTTACATTCCAATGTTGTTACATTTGCGTGTAAACAACTGAAAACACTCTCTGAGAAGCTCTCTGTGCTTCAAGCACACACACACAGTTCAAAAGAGCTCATTAGAAAATTTTAATATATAATTAAAAGCATCTGGAATAAAATGCAATGTCAGCTTTCAGGGCAAGATAAACTGTACTTTGGAAACTTGTAATTTGTACACAGATAATATTACTTGTCCACAAAAGCAAATATGATAACTGTATGAGTAATAAAAAGTAAGAAAATCATATTTTTATTGAAATGTTAAGTCAGAGTTTCAGACCACTTTAAAGTGGACCTAAAGTGTGAAAATAAATTCCATGCTGTCAGAGCAGTCCATAGACGTTATAATCGACAATCATGAGTAAATGTTTAAAAACTGACCTCTTGTTCCAGAAAATACAGGATTAGTTGTTTAGCCACATTTTCAACTAAAAACCGCCACAGCAAGTCTTCTAAGGCATTGTGCCATAGGAGGGTGGGAGGTACCGCACATCTTCGGCTATAAGTCAAGAAACTTCAGGTCTGACTCACTATGGCAAAACATAGCGGTCGCCTTATATCCGAGTCAGACCCAAATTTTGACTTATAGCCAGGGGTCGTGGGTGTCTCTCTCCTCTCTCCCCTCTGAAAACGTGCTGATGGAAAGTACTGTATTCCCCTCTCCACCCCCCCCCCCCCCCCTTCCCCTATAAACAGAGCTACCATGGCAAATATTCCTCTATTGACACCCCCCCCCCCCCCCGATTCGCTTCCCCCTAACTGCAGCAGAAGCTACCTGGGCGCTCTGTCCTTCGATCTCCTCGTCTCTCCAGCTCCCAGAGAGATGCAACAGGAGAAAACAAAAGGTAATAGCAGAGGAGGGGAAGAAAAGGGAAGGAGCAGGGAGGGAAAATATTGCTGTCAGTTAAACATGGGGATAATAATACAAACTACGATACTTACAACATATCACAGTAACAATCTGGTTACTGGAATGAGTGAGCCAATGTGCCTTACTGGACAGCAGCAGTAAACCTATTGAGATATAAAGACGTAGATTTTAAAAGCATTGTTCATTGAACAAGTACTTGTGTTTAGCAGCATTTCTCAGAGGCCTGAGAGCTCTAATCTGGAGCCGGGCATGATTGTACATGATTTCCTGAGGTCAGGTTCAGGTTTCACTGCTGTCATTAAGTATGAAAATTTGCTGCAAAATATAACCTTGACGTAGTCCACTCCCACTACATGACTCTTCACGCGCAGAGAATATACTACAGCACAAACCTGCGTAACGGATATTAATAATTACTCATAAGGTTGCTTTATTCCATGTTTTTTTTTATTATTTAAAAGGAAATTTTAGACACACTTATAAGCAGAACTACTGTATTTTTTCAGACTATTAGATGCACCTAGGTTTAGAGAACAAGAACTAGGGGGAAAAAATATATATACTAAACCTGGTGCCTCTATAGTGTAGGGGTGTCTTATGGATCGTCCCCCTTGTGCGTTCTTGTGTCCCCTGGAGTTGTCCTGTGTCATCCTCTCTCCCCTGTATCCTCTGGTGTCCCTGTATTCAGTGTCCCCATGTCCTTCGTTGTCCTCTGTCCCCCTTCCTATATCCCCCGCATCTGGACTACTGTGTCCATACTTACACTGCAGCCACACAGCTAGTGTTAATAGTACAACACTACCTGAGATGCATAATAAAGCCCTTTTTACCGTGTGCAGCCGCCTCTTGTTGTCCTTATGCCCTTTGCCCCCGTGCTGGGACTCCTGTGTCCATAATCAGGCTGCAGTCAATCACTTTGGTTGTACCATGCCTGATGCCTTTGTGCAGCATCGTCCTTGTCCCCGTGTTATACGTTCCAATGCCCGGGCTGCTTTGTCCTTACTCGCTGCAGCCACGCAGCTCCGATGAAAAGGAAGTAAGCAGATGTCATCTACCAATCAGGCAGGGGTCGCTACCCCAGAGCGCCAATCACTGCCGCTCCAGCTCCCTTCTTACCCGCATACGCAATTTGGAGGGCGGGACGGAGGCTCCATTACTGGAGCCAATCACCGTACTCCCCTTGGTCCCGCCGCGAGACGTTCGCCTCCTATTAAAAGAGGAGCAGAAGCAGTGAGCGGTAGTGATTGGTGTTCTGGGGCAACGCCCCCCCCCCCACCCTACCTGATTGGTAGATGGCTCCTGCTTACTTTGTTTCATCTGACTTGCGTGGCTGCAGCGAGTAAGGATACAGGAGTCCGGGACCGGGGATGTAGAACATGGGGACATCGGAGGACAGTGCACACATGGGAAAGTAGGCACAGTACAGTGATTGGCTGCTGCGCGAGTATAGACACAGGAATCAAGACGGGGACAATGAAGGACACTGCACACAGGGACAGAGGGGACACTACAAAGTGATTGGGTGCATCGTTAGCATAGACAAAGGATTCTGGACACGGGGGGCATAGGAAGAGGACATGCATAGGGGCTGGTCCAAAGTGCATCTTATAGTCTGAAAAATATGGTACTTAATCCTCAAACCGACTCTGCTTGAAATTCCAGTTAGAAAAAAGTAATTGTATACTTGGCTCTGAAATAAAGGTTGCTGAAAACAGTGCAGACAGGTACCTCCTGGCTGTGACCTCTTTGAGGTTTATAGGATACCTGAACACTAAATATATTTTAAGAAAAGGATGCCTACTGTATGCATAGGGAGTTGTGCAGAGGCTTACCACACCTCCCGTGCCCCAGTGTCACCTTCTATTCTCTGCCAGTTTGCCCTGTTCTGTATTGCTGGACAGCACAGTCAGTTGCCATGGACTTGGAACCAGCATGCAGATCAGGCGATGTCACGGCATGCTTTTTCCAAGCTAATGACGTAGAGAGTATTAAAGTAAACCACAGACCTGCAAATGTAAACATTTTTTACTTTCCCGGGGCTTCCTCCAGCCTCATAAGCTTGGATGCGTCCCTCGCCATCCTCCCTTCGTCCGCCATCACCCCCGGTAACTGGCTCGGTCAGGTCCAGTCTGGGTCTTTTGCACATGCGCAGTAGACCCGGACTGACGCAACTGAGACAGTTACCGGGGGTGATTGCCGAGGACGGCGAGGGATGCATCCGAGCTTATGGGCCTGGAGGAAGTCCCGGGAAAGTAAAAAATCTTTACATTTGCAGGTCTGTGGTTTCATTTAAGGAAAAAAAGATTGGGGTGACAGTCAAAAAAAAAGAAAAAATCTTCCATAAATTCCTCAGCATGGGTTTCAGATGATCTCTTGCTTATAGGGAATTTAAACTCTTATTGGTAATCACCACATTCCTGTACGTTTCATTCTGTCTTATCCATTTTTGTAGAAATCTTCAGCCTTGAATATGACAACTTCATAATACGAAACATAAAAAGTATTTTCAGTAAACCTCAACTGATACATTCAAAAGCATTCCTCACCCCCTCTCGTACTTGGAATTTACACATGCTCACCTTTATTCTTTCCAGCGTTGCTGCTCCTCGGTCTCCCGATTCTTTGTGCTTTTCTATACCATTTTCACCTTGTTTAAGTCACTTAGCAGATAAGATGCTCACTGAAAGTACTTTAGAAATTTTTTAACATTCAACAGGGAATTTGATTGCAAACGCCTCCACGCCAATATGAACTTTACTGAAAGATAGTAGTAGGAGAAGAAAAACAAATCAATACATTGCAAAGTGGAAAGTTACAAAATAGAAGATAGATCAAGACATGATTGATTATCGCCGTATAGTTTGTTCACGTTGTTTGATCCACTGTGAGCCTGCTGGTCATCCACTGTGAGCCTGCTGGTCATCCACTGTGAGCCTGCTGGTCATCCACTGTGAGCCTGCTGGTCATCCACTGTGAGCCTGCTGGTCATCCACTGTGAGCCTGCTGGTCATCCACTGTGAGCCTGCTGGTCATCCACTGTGAGCCTGCTGGTCATCCACTGTGAGCCTGCTGGTCATCCACTGTGAGCCTGCTAAGCCTAACTTTAAAAAAACAGCACTATACTCCACACTGTATACTTACCATAAACTTTGTATCAATGTTAAAATACAGTAATTAAAAACAAATTATATTTTTTTTCCGGTTGCTTGAGACTTCTGCTTAACTGAGTTCTGGATAACGGGTTTTACTGCATACATGCACAGAGGGAGATACTACTTGCTTGGCCGTTGGAAACAACTGTTAGGGCCTGTTTCCACTACACGCAGATTGGATGCAGAAAAACCCAATGAATGCCTATGGGAAAATCTGCATCCAAAAAATTGCGTTTAGTGGAAACAGGCCCATAGGCATTCATTGGAGTCATATTTTCTGCATCCATTCTGCATCCAATCTGCGTGTAGTGGAAACAGGCCCAATACCTTACCACAATGTAACTACCGTATATTCCCGGGGGATAAGACGACCCCCCAACTTTTCCAGTTAAAATATAGAGTTTGGGATATACTCGCTGTATAAGACTACCCCTCTTCCAACACACACCAAATTAAAAAAAAAAAATCATATACTGGTGCTATGTATGAACAGATACTGGGGCTGTACTGTATGTGGTACCCAGTATATAACACTATATAGGCGACTGACTGGTTAGATTGGTCAACTCTCCCTCTCCCTAAGTGGATTTGTCAGCTCTTCTTGTCTACCTGTTTATCAGAGCGGTATGGAAGAATAGATTGCGCTGTGCCCATGAAACACGCCTCTTTCACCCGTCTAGCCTGCCCTTGTATCCTATTTACTCTCTGCCTTTCAGATCTCGCACATGCACGCCTGCGGCACTTCACTACAGTCCTCAGCAGCGAGATCTGAGAGGCGGTAACAGGATAGGGCGTATCACCCGGCATCAATGTCACCCGGCGTATAAGACGTCCCCTGACTCTTCAGAAGATTTTCAAGGGTTAAAAAGTAGTCTTATACGCCAGAATATACAGTAAGTCTACTGTCCAGGCTATGGCCCAGACATCACACTGGGACGAATCCCATCGCAATATCAAACATACAGTCGTTCCTTTTGCTCTGTTCAAGAAAATCCCAATTCTGGGTTAAAATTCCTCTTTAAAGCAGAAGTAGAGTCTATCACAAGAGGCAATTAAAGACCTGTTTCCTTGCTCCCTATTGACTATATAGTTATCCTACCTATTTTTTTTACTGAAAGTAATGCTGTCTTTGTGGACACAGAAGCTAGTGTGGAAGCAGCCATGCTTTTTTATAATGTAATGTAATAAACACATAATCTGGAAACCCTATACCACTATTTTCTTGAAATGTACGACTTTATATCCATTTACTTTGTACACAGAAGCTCTCTGCTAAAAATAAAATCATCTTTATCTCCTGCAGTCAGGGATAAAACCACAATCTCTCAGCACTATAGTGAGCTTTTTATAGGGCTGTGGGTCGCACTGATAAGGCTCCTAGCAGAAATTAAAAGCAAACCTATTAACCCTTACCCAGGTATTTTCATTAAATATATGATGTTGTTCTTAGAACTTATAATAATGTAGCTAATCTGCTGAAGCAGAGAAGACATGTTGACAGGTTTACATTTCCTGATTTATCCAGTATATACAGCTAGTATACTGTATACACTTGAGTACCGGACGGTACAGAGAAGTACAGAAACATGCTACTTTTGTGGAAGAAAAAAAAAAAGCGGTGACTGCAGTCTTGTTGCAGCAGTTTATGTAGTAGACCGATAATTGACGATATCTGTACAATTTGAAATGCCAGCTGTTATTCAGAGATCAGTCTTCATAGTTGACATTTAGTTATTGCTCTGTTGCTGTATGCAGCTGACAGAAATATCAGACTAATAAGCTATTATTTTTCTACAGTGTTGGTGACAGCTCCGTTTCAAACGACTAATGTCTACGTTTGATTCCTCAAAGCCATAAAGAGCAACAAGTCCTAGCTTTCTCTATTACCGTAATCATTTGTTGTACCTCCAAGCTAGAAATGTGAGCCTTGTATGAGGGACAGAAGATAATTTTATACTGTAAACATTTGCATAGTTTTAGATACTTAGATCTTTTATTATGGTGTGTTCGTGTTTTAGGTCTTTGGCTAGGTCTTTTTCTACAGGAAGTTAGAAGGTTACATTGACATACAGGGTGGAAAAATGACATTTACTCTAAAGCATTCATGTCAGGAAAACCACCACACAGTGACTTATTGAGTCTGCATAGTACATTAGTTCAGGTGCATTTATAGAGAGGTCATCATTTTACTAAATATTTTGACACGTTAATGCAATCTTTCTGAACGCCAATCACTGTTTAAACGCAATCTTTATTCAGTCTTCATAAAAGAACCATAAATATTGTTCCATGTTAAGAAGTATCATAGAGCTTTACAATTACAAGAGAACAAAACATGCCGGTGCAGCAACGCACAGCATATCAAAGTTTATCTCCTTTCCCAAGCTCCCAGCTATGACTATAAAGGAAAAGTCTGCCAGAAGCACTGGAATGAGCAGACAGCTGTAGGTTGCCGAAGAGGGCCTTAAGATTTATACATTTGTGTGACATGTTTGTTTGTTTCTTTTTAAAGTATATATAGCTTAGTTAAAGGATACATTTGCGCTAAATTAAATTGGAAGCGTCTCTGGTACATTACTTACCTGGGGCTTACTTAATGCCCCGTTAGGGCCCGTTCACACTTATAATCACAGAACGCCGGCGATTACAGCCGGAGTTTTGCGGGAGTGATTTTCCCGCGATTAGCGCGGAAAAATCACTAGACACTGCGGTGGTTTTGGAGCAATCGCGATTAGCGTGCTTTGCACGCTAATCATGATCGCTAATCGTAGAACGCTCGTCGCTGGCAAACCGCTGCATGCAGCGCGGTTGCGGTTATCGCTAACCGCAACCGCGGCAGTGAGAACACTGCCACTCGCTACATTGTGTAGCGGTTTTTGCTAAACCGCTAGCGGTTTGCCGTGAGCGGGAATCACGCGATTCCCGCTCAGGTGAGAACGGGCCCTTAGGGCTGCTTGTCCCTCGCTGTCTCCCCGGGTGACTCCTGTCACCTTTGATTATCCCTGAAAAGGCTGAGTCGCGCTTCTTCGCCCATGCGCTTCCTGGGATCAGCCTGCACGTTAGTACTGCGCAAGTGCAGATCGCTCCCAAGGACAGGAGACCGCCCATGCATGATGGAGCATGGCTCGGCCAGGCTTTCGGGGGGAATCAAACATTCACCAGTGCCGTTTAGTGTTTTTTGGTACGTTTTGTAATAAGCATCAAACAGCATCAAAAAGTGACAGCGCTCCAGGCAGCAAACTGAAATGTTTACGTTTCAGTTTGCAGCCTGGAGCGATGTCACTTGTTTAAAGGGGTTCTTTCGCGAAAAAAGTAGGCAGTTAAAAAATGTGACAGATGACAGGTTTTGGGCCAGTCAATCTTTTTAAGGGGGATTCTCAGGGCTTTCTTTGTTTTCAACAGCATTTCCTGAACAGCAGTTTAACTGCCAAAATAGCAACATTCCAGCCGGCCTCCCTAATCACTTGCACACTATTATGTCAGTTAGATTTTGCAACTGTTGTTCAGGAAATGCTGTTGAAAACAAAGAAAGCCCTGAGAATCCCCCTTAAAAAGATGGACCGCCCCAAAACCTGTCATCTGTCACATTTTTTAACTGCCTACTTTTTTCGCGAAAGAACCCCTTTAATGTCTGTTTGGAGAAATGTGTATATCATTTATGATTAGCAGCACTAGGAAAATTATGTTTTTATGTTTAGACTAGTGGTAGGTCTTCCCTCCCGAGGGCCCCGTCATCGCCATGGGGAAGTCTAGTAGGGAATAATTTGTGCACATATTTTTTATACTGAAGCTAACTTCTTCCTTTGCTGTACCTGGTTTGAATGCATGTTGTGTAATATTGTCCATATTGTGGAGCTCTGCACATCTTTGCAAATAGCTAATTCGGGTACAGCCTCTGTCTGAAAGCGCTGCCAATTTATCCTGCTGTACATTTTGTAATACATGTTTATGCTTGCTTTTTATCAACTATAGTACAAATGGGATGGTTAAAAATATGAGCCCCATGTGAATCAGCTTTGAAAACACATCTGTGCAGTCAATTGGCTTCGTAACAACATCTGAACTCTACAGGATTCAGAGCCTTCCCTTAAAGGGACACTTAAGCCAGAAAAAAAATGAGTTGTACTCACCTGGGGCTTCTACCAGCCCCCTGCCGCAGTCCTGTGCCCTCGCAGCCATTTACTAATCCTCTGGTCCCCCGCTGGCAGTTTCGTTTTTGCCGACAGGCCTGTCAGGACTGGCCACGCGTAGCTTTTTCCGCATTCCCGACTGTAATTAGCGCTATTTGCGGGCCGCAACGCGTACAAAAATACGCGTTGCCGCATTACGAACGCATAGATATGCGGCAACGCGTATTTTTGTACGCGTTGCGGCCCGCAATAGCGCTAATTACAGTCAGGAATGCGGAAAAAGCTACGTGTGGCCAGTCCTGGCGGGCCTGTCGGCAAAAACGAAACTAGCTGGAAGCGGGGGACCAGAGGATTAGTGAGTTGCTGCGAGGGCACAGGACTGCTGCAGGGGGCTGGTAGAAGCCCCAGGTGAGTAAAACTCTTTTTATTTTTTCTGGCTTAATGTTCACTTTAAGTATTTACCTCCTTTTTTTTTTTTTTTTTTTTCTTTTACATTTATCCAGACAGCTCATGGTGAGCTAAAACCACCTGAAAGATATAAAGGGATTAACCCCCTTGGCGTTAAGTTTCTTTCCAGATTTTTGGGGTCTAGAAGCGGTGCAATTTTTTGCAGGCTTTTAGATCCTAAAACCTGGAAAAAATCATGCTGCTAGGGAGATCTGCAGCAGCTCAACATTCACTCACCTCCCTGGGATCCAGCGCTGCAGTTTTCCCACCGTCCTCTGGGTGGCGCAGTAGCCCTATAGTGAGATTTGCCGGCTGTCATCATGACAGACAGCGATCTCACCAGGAGGAAGCAGAGCCTCAGAGGAGAGGAAGAAGGACGGCCAACGTCGGGATCCTCCAGGAGGGAGGATTAAACGCCCATTGCGCGCTATACTCTGCAGTAACCTCCCGCCGGCTACCATGAGTTCAGCTCGGGGTTACTGCTCCTGGCATGTTTTTTCCACCCCGAGCCGAACTCATGATTACCGCTAAGGCGGTTAAAGAGACCAAAAAACACTTTATAAAAACCATGCTAAATGTAATTTTGTCTTCTTAATACAGAGTGATTTGCGATAATACTACTGTGAGCAACTCTGGTCTCCCATGATGCATCACCCCCAAATATGCAAATCATCTCTGTATGGCCTTGAAAGCAAGACTGCACGTGCAGAACTGCTGGTGTATAGTGAGCCTGTAGCCTATACATTTTTCTGAGCCACACCAATCCAACATGCATACAGCCTGTTTCTGACTTCTTGGTCCTCATCAGTGCATGAATTCAAGGGACTAAAGAGATGCTTTGCATATTTGGGAGTGATGCATCATGGGAAACTGCAGTTGCTCACTTGCAGCTGAATTATAGCAAATGTATTCTGTTTTAAGAAGGCAAAATTACATTTAACACGATAAACTGATCTTCCTGAGCTGTCCATTTCTGCAGCAGGGGCCTAGCTTAATAATTTTCAGGTCAAGTAATCAGATGGAACCTGAAATCATATTGACAGAGGCTGGAGGGCAAAACAAGATTTATTCCAAAATTCTGAACTGTAGACTTTAGGTGAAACAGAGTTAACATGTAACACCTCATTATGATATTAGCTAAACTGAAATCCGTTAACTGAAATGGTTTACTCTTTGAACCCTTCATTAAAGAGACGGATTAAACAAAACAGCATTGGCACCATAATGGGCTTATTAAGCTTGCAAAAAAACAACCTAGAGGCAGTCTAATTAACATGTATACAGTAGTGTGAAAGGTATTTGACTCTTTCCTAATGCCCTTTATTTGCAAATTTAAAACACTTTATTGTTCCTGTTTCCAAACAAAATTAATTTAACCCTTAAAACAACCATAGAAAACATAATACACTGTTTATGAAGGCTCATTTGATTTATTTAAAAAGTACTTTAACCCTCCCTAGCGGTATGGACAGATATGTCCGTCCATAAAAAACATGCTGTGAACAGTATAAACGTCCATACACATCAATACTCTCCTGCACTGTATACTAGACCCTTGCTTGACACATTCTGGCAAGTTACAGGAAAAAAAAAGTTTTAAAAATAAATTTTATCACTTTTTGCACAGAAATCCTGCAAAAATTGAACGCCAGGGAGGTTAATACATTTATCAACCATGTAAAAAAGTAAATGCCTCCAATCAACCACAGTAGTGAAGTCCTTTAACTACTGTGGTTGAATTTTAACAAGAGGGGTATGGAGGCTGCCATATTTATTTCCTTTTAAACAATTCCAGTTGCCTGGCAGTCCCGCTGATCTATTTGGCTGCAGTGGTGTCTGCATAACCCCAGATACAAGCATGCAGCTAATCTTGCCAGATCTGACAACGTCTGAAACACCTGATCTGGTGCATGCTTGTTCGGGGTCTATGGCTTAAAGTATTAGAGGCAGAGGATCAGCAGGACAGCCAAGCAAGTAGTATTACTTAAAGGGAAACAAATATGGCAGCCCCAATATCCCTCTCACTTCAGTTGGAAATATGTAGACTACACTCACTGTAGCTGGTTAGCTGACACCTCTACTGAATATAAACATTACATAAAGTGGATCTGTAGTGAAATGTTCCCATTTGATCCAACAGATTAGCTACATCATAAAACCTTCTGTGGACAAAAATATGTTTTAGAAAAAGTTATGTTTTGATGTGCACACTTTATTTTTTGGTAGGGGCCTAACACTCAGTGATGGGAAACCATGTGACCACGATGTTTCATAGAATCCTACTAATATAATAAATGGGAAAGTTCGGATGTTTGGATGTTTGTTACTCGATCACGCGAAAACGGCTGAACGGATTTGAATGAAATTTGGCACACACATAGTACATTACCTGGAATAAAGTATAGGATGCTTTTTATTTCCATAACCAAAAAAAGAGACAAATACAAATTTCACTGGAAAATGTAAACTGCAGCCATTCTTACACTGTTACACTGGAGGTGTGTTTAGCTTCTAAGGGTACAATGGTTAATTTGCATATATTCAGCAGTGATGCACTGGGAGACATGTCAAGCTCACTCCAACCTGAATTATCGCAAATTCTTTCTGTTTTAAGAAAGCAAACATTTGTTTTTCTTACACTGTTAATGGTAGGGTTCTCAAACTTTGCACAGTTGGTCATTGGGTGACTTGGATTGTTATTCAGAAAAGTGGTTGGAGCCTATAAAAGCCAATCAAAATTCACCTATTGTTTTTCAAGGGGGATATTTACATTTCTGCCATTCTTGCACTGTTAATGGCACAAGCCTCAAACCTGGTATAGTTGATCATTGGGTGACTGGGGTTCAATTTCAGAAAGGGGGTGGAGCCACAAATAGCCAATCAGATTTGTTTCATTCCAATGCAAATTATTGTTGCGTTGCCAAACACCGCAAAGCTCACAAACTTGGTAATTGAGTAATTGATTAATTGTGTGTTAGGGTTAGGAAAGTGGGCCCAGCCAACACCAGCCAAATACATAAGTGGGCAACGCAGGGTAATAAGTGGGCGGAGACAAATACAAATTTTACTGGGAAAATGTAAACAGCAGCCATTCTTACACTGTTAATGGCAGGGCTCTCAAACTTTGCACAGTTGGTTACTGGGTGACTGGGATTAATATTCAGAAAAGTGGGTGGAGCCTACAAAAAACAATAAAAAAATTACCTATTAATTTTTCAGGGGAATATTTCATTGCTGTCATTCTTGCACTGTTAATGGCACAAGCCTCAAACCTGGTACAGTTGATCATTGCGTGACTGGGGTTTAAATTTATATAAGGGGGTGGAGCCCCAAACAGCCAATCTGATTTGTTTCATTTTAATGCAGGTTATTGATGCCAAAGACTGCAATGCTCACAAACTTGGTCATTGAGTAATTGTGTGTTAGGGTTAGGAAAAGTGGGCGCAGCCAACATCAGCCAAATACATAATCGGGCAATGCTGGGTCATCAGTAGGCGGAGACAAATACAAATTTCACTGAGAAAATGTAAACTGCAGCAATTCTTACACTATTTATGGTAGGGTTCTCAAACTTTGCACAGTTGGTCACTGGGTGACTGCGATTAATATTCAGAAAAGTGGGTGGAGCCTACAAAAGCCAATCAAAATCCACCTATTAATCTTTAAGGGGAATATTTATTTGATTCCATTCTTGCACTGTTAATCACCTGTACCTGGTACAGTTGGCCATTGGGTGATTGGGGTTCAAATTCAGAAAAGGGGTGGAGCCACAGCCAATCAGATTTATTTTATTTCAATGCAAATTATTGATGCCAAAGACCGCAAAGCTCACAAACTTGGTCATTAAGTAATTTTGTGTTAGGGTTAGAAAAAGTGGGCGGAGCCAGCACCAGCCAAATACATACCTGGGCAATGCCGAGTCTTCAGTGGGTGGAGACAAACACAAATTTCACTGGGAAAATGTAAACTGCAGCCATTCCTACACTATTAATTGTAGGGTTCTAAAACTTTGCACAGTTGGTCACTGGGTGACTGGGATTAATATTCAGAAAAGTGGGTGGAGCCTACAAAAACCAATCACAATTCACCTATTGATTTTCAAGGCAAATATTTAATTGCTGCCATTTTGCACTGTTAATGGCACAAGCCTCAAACCTGGTACAGTTGATCATTGGGTGACTGTGGTTAAATATTTAGAAAAGGGGTGGGGCCACAAACAGCGAATCAGATGTGTTTCATTTCAATAAAAATGATTCATGCCAAAGACCACAAATCTCACAAACTTGGTCATTAACTATTGACAATTGTGTGTTAGGGTTAGAAAAAGTGGCCACAGCCAACAGCAGCCAAATACATACCCGGGAAACATTAGGACATCAGTGGGTGGAGAAAAATACAAATTTCACTGCCAGAATGTAAACTGCAGCCATTCTTACACTGTCTGTCAATGGCAGGGTTCTTAAACTTTGCACAGTTGGTCACTGGGTGACTGGGATTAATATTCAGAAAAGTGGGTGGAGCCTACACAAGCTAATCAAAATTCACCTATTGATTTTCAAAGGAGTGGAGCCACAGCCAATTAGATTTATTTCATTTCAATGCCAATTATTGATGTCAAAGACCGCAAAGCTCACAAACTAGGTCATCATTGAGTAATTGTGTGTTAGGATTAGAAAAAGTGGACAGCGCTAACACTAGCCAATTACATACCCGGGCAACGCCGGGCGACCAGCTAGTGTAATATATTATTCAGGATATCCATTTTTCTTGAATTATCAAAAACGTGTTTTTGGTTTTGGAGCTTTGCACACCTAGATTAGGGAATTTTCTGCCATTCTTTGCAATTCCTCTCAAGTTCAGACAGGTTGGGTGGGGGAGTGATGGTGGACAGCCATTTTCAGGGCTCTTCAGAGATATTTGGTAGGTTTCTTTCAAGTCAGGGCTTTGCTTGGTGACTCTATAACATTCACAGACTTGTCTCTAAACCACTCACTCCTGTGTAGTCGTCACTGTGTGCTTTGGTTGCATCCCCATGATTTTTCTTCTTACGTTGTCATAATTACGCGATTCAATTTGAAGCCAGCCCTGCGACGGATAGAGGGAGAATCCAAATGAACACTACAAACATTGCTAATTCTGTGACATGCTTATGAACCAGACTCAGAGCTGGCTTCCATTCTAGTGGTGATCTGGCAAACCCTGCTATTTTCTGTCATGCTTGTTTGCAATGCATATCTTGGATGAGACTTCAAGTGAAAACCAAGTGAAGAGTTAAATAAGTGTATCTATCATCCTACTACTAAAAATGACTTTTAGATATCCCACAATTTTATGTTATGCTTAAAAACTTTAAAAAAAAAAAAAGCATATTAATTGCTATGTCTCTGCTGAATGTAACAGTCTGTCTCTGTGTTTGAGTGCTCAAATGTATGAACTATTGACCTTTTCCATCTGTCATCTCCTGGCAGAACAAAACAAAAGTTTGCCTTCTTAAAACAGAAGGTCAATAAATATTTAGAGGTAGGGTCTGCACCAAATGCCTAGCTCGCAGTTACACTTGCCGTCCGCTCCCCAGGATGTGTAATCTCATAAACAGATCAATCGATGTAAGTAGTAGGTAACAGGTGAGGCATCAGTCCATGCAATTAAGGGTTTATTGTGGAATCCGCATACAGGACATAATACAGCGTGTAGGTACAAAGACCAGGGCCGGTCCACCCATGAGGCGGGGTGAAACAAATGCCTCAGGAGGCACTTCTGGGGGGGACACCCACCTGTCCGTGGGGGTGGGGGGGCCGAGCTGAAGAGGGTAGCAGGCAGGAAGGGGTTATTGGTCGGACCCCCTCCTCCCTCGCCTAGGTCCCCCGATCTGCGCTCTCCCTCCAGCTTTAAAAAGTTAAGTAGCAGCCGCTACTAGTAAGAGGCAACGGCCGGGGATCACTCATCTCTTCTGCGTTCCAGCGTGCGCTCCACTGTCGTCACTTCCTGCAATGCCGTCCACTTACAATACAGCTTGAGGAGGAGGGGAGATTTTTTTCTAAGTTTGCCTCGGGCGGCAAAATGTCTAGGGCCGGCCCTGACAAAGACACCATCCTTACAGCCGTTTTAACTGGAATCCTGCTTCCTCAGAGACCAAAGTGTACACTTTGGTCTCTGAGGAAGCGGGATTCCCATGAAACGTTTGTAAGTCCAGTGTCTTTGTACCTACACGCCGTGTTCTGCCCTGTATGCTGATTAAAAAAAACAACCTTTAATTGCATGGATTGATTCCTCACATGCCATCTACTACTTACATTAAACCAGAAGGTATTTGTGATAATTCAGGTTGGAATGAGCATATGATGTTTCCCACGATGCGTCACTGCTGAATATGAACATCTTCATTTGTTGACCCTGTAACATCATATGCTTACTCCAACCTGAATTATCACAAATACCTTCTTTTAAGAAGGCAAACTTTTGTTTAGCTTAACTTTTTAGTAAGAGGGTTTTCTTGGTGTCCTTCACACACTCCTAGGAGTTCTGGTTCACCATGAGCTTGCTGGGTTGTCTGTAACTCTTGGCAGAGAACTGGGCTTCCTAGATCAAAGTATTTTATTCCTGTAATTCTTTATCAGTGAGGGACGCTATAGTCCAACTGGGTCCTGACTGGAGAAAAACTGTCAGTTGCTTAGCAGAATATTAACTCTTACAGGCAGAGAAAGTAGAGAAGCATTGCAGCATATTTATTTGTGTGCTTGGCACTTTACATGCACATGTCCATCTCATCATGTCAAATGTCACTTAAGGTTCCCTTTAAACTGGCACTCTTATCACTACAGGGCAAGAATGCTTTCACATTACTTTCACCTTGGCCACTATACCACTGAGGAGAACACAACGCAACGCAAATACCAGAGTGTGACATTTTCATGACCCTTTTCACTCCTTGTCGGTGCTGAATCCGTGTTCCACAAACAAAAGGCTCTTAATCACAACAATTTTTGCAGCTTTGTATACATATTCCCTTTTCACTATTGTTTAGCTTTATGGTTAGTGGTAATTTGTAAAGCGTGGTCTATTAACCTCTCACCCTTTCACAACTTTCCTTTGCATATAATTCAATAATCTGGTATGTACGGTATTTCCTTATTTCATTTATTTTTATATTCTTCCTTTTAAACTGAAGGTCATCATCCTATAGCACACTGCAGGCATCGCTTCCTCGTTACTCTTTCAAATACAGTTCAGCTCTGTATTCTGCCTGACATGAATCGGCCTTCAAATCCTATCTGATAGTAAATAGTGCTATTCTGTGTAAAAAGCATTTTTCAATATAAACTTGTTATGCTAGGTGTGGAATTTAAACAAAAATATGTCTCAACAAGCTTATATTTTTCTAACAGGAAAACATACATTATATATAGAATGGGCAGAATTGACACGGATTCCCCTGCTCTGTGACAAAGCGGCGTGACAGCCGCGATACCGGTGGAGCAGTGTTCTGGCTTTGTGTCTAATCTCACCAAAGACCCCCGTTTACCAGAATGTTTCTTTGCTCTCATGTTTTTATGGGTTTTCTCATTATATTTGCAATGGTTTTCTTCTCACATCCCAAAAACATACATGGTCTGGGGCTGGGGTAGAACTATTGCATTGTGAACTTATTTAGTTCACTACCTGCACACTGCAGTCTCTCGAATAAGTGTTGCAAAATCTTCAATGGCAGTAGATGCACAAAATTGCTAGCTGTCACACTTTAGGAGCCTTGGCTGGCTGCTGCGGCATTCAAATGAGTAAAAAAAAATTCACACACATGCACATTTTTTATACATCCCTAGCCAGAGATGGGGTCCAACTTCTTATTTATCAGGTGGATATGCAGTAGCTGAGCATCAGGATGGTGGGTGATAAAACATTTGACAGCACCGTGCAAGTGTAGTGTGCCAAGTGTGAGCTTGGTGGCTCTAACCCAGAATAATACCAGCCCATGTGGTCTATAACATTACTAGGTACTAAAGGGGGCAGCAGGTTTATACCCCTGCACATGTGGGGTTAGTCCCTTGGTTTTCTTATGGTAGCATCTGGAAGCCTTTTTTTAGTACTTTACGTGCTTTGGATGTCAACAGGTAAAAGGGGATACTTATGACCCACCTACCTAAGGATTAAAGCAACACTATTGATTAACATGTTTTTTTTCAAGTAAGATAGGAATAGTTTGGGAAGTGCTGTTAAGTACAGGTGTATACTTTTAAATGTGTATCTCTTTGTTTACTGTTATCAAATTCTTTTCACACTTACTGATGGCATCTGAGGCAAAATCTGATGGGACTACTCATTTATGAAGGGACGGGGTATTCCCTCTCACTGCATCTGTTAGCCCTGTGAGTGAGAGAAAGCTCTCACTGCCTGTCTCTGACTGAGCTGTCTGCAGAGAGCAGAGGAAATGTAACTTGTTTGTAATTGTATGTGAAACCTGACACCCCTTTTCATATGCAGTCTGACATGCAAAGAACAGTGTAATCTTGAAGCAAACCTTTGCAAATGAAACATTCCAACACAACTAAAATATGCACACAATGAATTACAGCTTTTGCCTCTGATATTTAACATGAAAAGTAGGAAAACGTTTACACAGCTACTTAGATATTATTTGTACATTGTCATTTTAGAACACTTGATAGTGTTGATAGTGTTCCTTTAAGTAAAAAACAAAATGTAAAATATTTTATTTGAAATTAATGCAGTAAACAAATTTTATCAAAAGCATATAAAAATAGAAAACCATTTTCTTTTCTTTTTTTCCACCTGTGGTGTTTTTTCTTGTGATCTGTCTACCTCGGTCTTCTTTAAACCTTCCCTGAGCCTTCAAAAAAATTTCTGTCCACAAAACTGATCAGGAACTCTTTTGGTGCCTCCTTTAAATTTCTTGCCAAGGCTTCCTATTGGCTCTTTTGTATGGACCATATACAATTTAATGAAAAATCTAAAATAAGGGAAATAAAATTTGGAATTTAATGATGAGCATTCCTGTTGGTAATGCTGACTTTTGACCAATTGCTTTGCAGGATGTAATACCTAATTTCTCTTTGCTCTCTTTTTCTCACCTTTTTAGAGAACAGATAATAAAGCAGTCAACGGAATTGGTCTGCAGAGCTTACAGTGAACTTTATGAAGCAGTCCTGGATCCTGCCAATGGTTACAAAGACCCAACAAGCATTTTACATAGATCTCCAGAGCAAGTCCAGAATCTTCTCTCATAATTATCAGTCTCTTCAGTTATGGCGGTTATTTTTTAATTTCAATAAAATCTTTTTTTCTATCCCTTAGATAGTTGTGTTTACATTTAATTGTATGATTCTGATTTTGGACAGTTTGATATTTGGGACACACTTTTTTTTCAGGTAGTGGTGTAGACAATTCACATCAGAACATTGAACTACAAGGTCACAAGACCTGTGTGTGTGTGGTTGTATGTTGTCATAACATCAACATTTTTATTATGTTGGCAATGTCACATTGCTAAGGCCTGGTGCACACCAGAGGAGTTTTCCTGAGCGTTTTGAGTTTTTAAATCTGCTGCTAATGTTATCCTATGTGTCTGTGCACACTGGAGCAATGAGGTTTTGTAAAAAAACCCATAGCATTACATTGGGAAGAGCTTTTGAAACCTCTAGCGCCCAAACGCTAGAGGTTTCAAAAGCTCTTTTACAATGTAATGCTATGGGGTTTTTTACAAAACCTCATTGCTCCAGTGTGCACAGACACATAGGATAACATTAGCAGCAGATTTAAAAACTCAAAACGCTCAGGAAAACTCCTCTGGTGTGCACCAGGCCTCAGTGCATATTCTTAAATAACCAAGTGGTGGACACATTCCATCCAAACATCCAAGTGAAGATGCCAGAGACCTTAATGTGGAAAATCATATTTCAAGTATCAGGTTCCAGTGAAATGTGTTTTTTTGCCTCTGGTTTGCTGCCTCATCTGTCCAGTGCACATTATTCAAGTAGGCTTGGTATTTGCCTAGGTGTTTATGAACGCACTTTAGTCTTGCCCACATTATCTTTCTTGACAACAAAGTCTTCCTTGTGGCAAACACCTGTAGATATAATTTGTGAAGCTTTCTTCTAATTATAGACCTGTGAATGTTGACGTTGGAAGTGCCATTTGCTTGTAGTAAGTACATTTCAGGGTTCTTAGGGGCTGCTTCAGCACCTTGTGTTCTGTTTTCTGGGTGAAGTTGTTACGTTCTGGCATCGGTAAGTCAGTAGTGTAGCTATTTGTCTTCCCCACTGGCAGATGATCTTCTGGAAAGTGGATTTATTCATATTTAACGGTTTGTCATTGTTTCAGGTACCTTCTTGCACTCCCAGGTATCTGCAACCCTTTTTCTTAAGACCCCAGAGAACTCTCGTGATCTAGGCATGGTGAGAAAACTTAATGTCCAAGTTACTTAGAAGACAGAGGCCCCTGCTCAGTTAACTTTTCTCTAACGTTTTCTCACAGGAGATGTTTTCACACATTATCAGTAAAATACCTTTTAAGCCCCAAGCAAGCAAGGACATTCTTAAAATAAGTTCATTTGTTTTTAACCGACTTTTTAATACTTTTTTAATTGATCAGTTCTAAAAAGTTGTTTTGGATGTAGGATGAAAATAAAATCTCCTGGCAGAAAACTCAGTAGAAAGATTAATTAAATAGGGGCCAGAGAGTTCATCTGTATCTACTTTCTGTAACTGCATCCGAGTCTAGTTTTAGGTAAGTGGGGAAGAAATAAATGTAGAGATGTACTTACTTTTTCACTGTGAAAAAATGTCATTGATGTTTAACGATGGATTTGGCCCCAGTCCTCACTACCCTGTTTAACCTCTCCCTATCCACAGGCACCTTCCCCTCAGACTTCAAGCAGGCCACTGTAGTACCCCTGCTCAAGAAACCCTCCCTCGACATCTCACTACCCTCAAACTATCTCCCTACTCCCCTTTGCCTCAAAACTCCTTGAGCATCTGGTTCATAAACGCCTGACCCAGTAACTCAATGCCAACTCACTGCTAGACCCACTACAATCTGGATTTCGGCCTGCCCATTCAACCGAAACAGCTCTCAGCAAAGTAGTCAATGACCTCGCCTTAGCTAAAGCTGAATGAAAATACTCCATTCTCCTCCTCGACCTTTCAGCAGCGTTTGACACAGTGGACCATCTCCTACTCCTCCAGTGCATGGGCATTCATGACCTCGCCCTGGCCTGGGTCTCATCCTACCTCTCCAACTGCTCCTTCACGACCTCCTTCATTGAGTCCTCATCCACCTCCAACCACCTCTCGGTGGGAGTCCCCCAAGGCTCGGTCCTTTGCCCCTTACTGTTCTCCCTATACACATCCTCCATTGGCAAGGTTATCTCTCTTCCATGGGTTTTAACTATCATCTGTATGCAGATGACACTCAGATCTACCTCCACACCCCTGACCTATCCACCACTACCATGGACAAGGTCTCCTCCTGCCTATCAGCTATCTCCTCCTGGATGTCCGCTAGGTTCCTGAAACTAAATCTGGACAAAACTGAATTTATGATCTTCCCATTTATGGCCATCCCTGAACCTCCCAGATGTGCACGTCACTGTTAACCACACTACCATTTGCCCTACCTCTCAAGCCCGCTGTCTGGGTGTCATCCTGGACTCTGCACTCTTCTTCACTCCCCACATCCAAAACCTTACAAAGTCCTGCAACTTCCTCATCTGCAAGATCCACTCTTTCCTGACCCCTGCCACCACCAAACTCCTCATCCATGCCCGCATAATTTTCCGCCTTGACTACTGCAATGCCCTTCTGTCTAGTCTCCCTACGACCCGAATTGCCCCGCTGCAGTCCATCTTGAATGCGGCAGCCAGAATTATCCACTCCACCTATCGCTCCACCATGGCTTCACTGGCTTCCTATCCAGGCCTGATCCCCTAACTTTCGTGTCCCTACCTCTCCCTCTAGATTGTAAGATTGTAAGCCTTAAGGCAGGGTCCTCCTCCTTTTGTGTCCTACCTGATCATGCACCTACATTACTGTGCACCCATGCTATGCATTTGAGTGAACTCAACTTGCCTAATCTCCATGCTCCCATCCAGTGACTGACTAAGCATTACTTTGTACCCATACTGTGCTGTGTGATCTGGTTTTTCTTGTATTCCTGTATTGCTGTATGTAACCCCTAAATATTGTCTGTAACCTTAACTAATGTCCAGCGCTGCGTAATATGTTGGCACTTTATAAATACAATAAATAAATTAAACAAATAAGTAACTTACACATTGAACTACAAAAACAGCAAACATGACTCTACCTTAGAGAGTCATGTTTGCTGTTTAAACTACACATTACAATTTCAGCCTGCAGGTATTTTTCACCTGTCCGCGCTCCTCCTATTCATTCCCCAATAACTTCATCACTACTTATCACAACGAAATGATCTATACCTTGTTTTTTCCGCCACAAATTAGGCTTTCTTTGGGTTGTACATTATGTTAAAGGGAACCAGAGACATTGGGGGAAGGCTTGTATACATACCTGGAGCTTCCTCCAGCCCCATACGCACGGATCGCTCCCACGCCGCCGTCCTCTGCTGCCTGGTACCGGGTCCCGCCATTGCCGCGAGTCGGCCGGCAGACGCGGCCAATTGTCCGCATCACACGGGGCTCCCTCCGTATACGTACGCATGAGGCTGCCTACTGCGCAGCCTCATGCGTACGGGTATGGAGGGAGCCCCTGTGATGCGGACAATTGGCCGCGTCCGCCGGAAGTGACGGGACCCGGTACCGCCGATACAGGAAGCGGAGGATGGCGGCGTGGGAGCGATCCAGTCTTATGGGGCTGGAAGAAGCCCCAATTATGTATAAAAGCTTGTTCTATTTTTTTTTATTACCGTTCCTCTCTGGTTCCCTTTAAGATATATTTTATTATAAATGCATTATGATGGGAATAATAAGAAAAAAAATCATTATTTTTCAGTTTTCAGCCATTTTTAAAAATAATTCACGCTACCATAATTAAAATCCACACATTTTATGTGGCCATTTGTCCCGGTTATTGCAACGTTAACATTTTATCCCTAGTACAATGTATGGTGACAATATTTTATTTGGAAATAAAGGTGCATTTTTTTCTGTTTTACATCCATCACTAATTGTTAGCCCAATATTTAATAATTATATGCCCTCTTGTCATAGATATTATTTTTTTGTTGTTCCCTAAAGTCAGTAGGTGTATGTTACTATTTGGCCGCATGATGTTCCCGCTGAGCAAAAATCCTATTAGCGTACTTTGTACGCTAATATGATACAATGTATCATTGCATTGTAACTTGGGGAATTGATCTGCCTGTTTCTTTCTGCCCAACTGTGTTATGTGCCATAAACCAGTTGGCTGTGGAAATGTAAGTGAAATGTTTGCTTTGCTCCACCCAACACGTCAGATTTCAGGAAGGTTATCCAAAAGAATCAGAAAACGGAATCGCCTCTTACAAGCAGGGCAGGTTAAAAACCAACTTGTGCGCTTTGATCAGTGTCTACAGGAAATGCCCCATTTCAGCTATGAAACCGCTACCACTCATTTTTTGAGTCTTGAAGTCTTAATGCTTTGTGGACTGTGTGGCTTTAGGTGATAGAGCTATGTGTTGTTTTCTTTCTGTTTATAATAAAAAGGTATGCTTATATTTAAAGATCGACTTTGCTGTAAAACGTTCTAAATATGGCAAGCAATTAACAAAGCATTTTATGTGGCTACACACAGGAGGTAAAGAGTGTTGACAAGCAGCTGTTAATTTAGGGGAATGTTAAGGTTGACAAATGATGCTTTTCAACTTCATTGACAGACTTGGTCTGTTGTAATTTTTTATGATGGATTATTTTTAGTCAGAGTAAAAAAAACTTATTTAGTGATAAATTATTGCAGAGGACCTTTGTCCCAGAAATAGCATCATATGTGGTTTATCACAGCAGCCGGTGTTGTCACCAAAGCAGTCATGCCTGGATATAATGAATGCGGCTGACACTGTGTATTGAGAGGGCTGCAGGCAAACGCTTTGCCAAGAGGCACTTTGTTATGTTATAAAATGTTTCTTTCAGAGGCGTAGCTATGGGGGGGCGAGGGGGACATATGTCCTCGGGCACAGCCCTGTTCAGGTAATCAGCCTGGCTTGCTGCCCAAAGTGCCCCTACTTTCCTCCCTTTCTCTGTAGAGGAGTGCAGAAGCATTAACAGCAGGCAGAAAAGTTGGGCACATCTGGCTATCTATAGGGGGAACATCTGGCTGGGGGAAGAGGGGCACATCTTACTATGTAAGGGGGGGGGCAAATTTGGCTATTCAAAGAGGGGCACATATGGCTATCTAAGCAGGGGAAGGGGGCACATTTGACTATCTATAGGGGGCACATATGGCTATCTAAACAGTATTTGACTCCACCCATCACCATGACCACATTCTCCATTAAGAAGAAAACGAATACTATAAGGCACTGCAATGGATTGAAATGTATTCACTGTTCAAAGCATCAAGTGAAGCGTCAGCGTGCGTCCCACAGTGGTACGCATGGTCTTCGCTGACGTGTAGCTTATGACGCGACATCGGAGCGATGCCCTTTTTTCAGACGCGTCCTTTCTTGGTTCATGCGAACATCATTACGTATATGGATGTGACGTGTATGTTTACGCGTATCCACCCCAACACGTGATACAGGAAATAAAGTCCAGTGTTCATCTGTAATGGCGTGGATCAGCCTCGGAAGAAGCACCGCCGTGCGAAACGGATGTTAGGCTACCCGTTTTTTTGCCCTGCACCCACCAACACCCACCTAGGACATGGTAGGACATCTATCTCATACAATTCTGTATTGAATGTCACTTTAGCACGGAATCACTGCCAGCGAACTATGTACCTACGATAACTACAATCAATTCACTTATATGCTTTACTTGATAATTTGAACAGTGAATAATTTTCAATCCACTGCAGTGTCTGATAGTATTTGTTTTCTTCTTAATGATCTATGTTAAGCCTCTATCTACGACTTTATGAGCACCCAGTCGTTGGCAACTAGGTGTCTTTGTATCTCCCTTAAAAAGTTCCTCAGAAGCAACCTGCCATTGACAGTTCATCTCGTAGTGCCGGCACTGTGTACTCTGTTTGAATTGATCCATAACCACATTCTGATGCGTGGCCACGCCTTTTTTTCAAGAAGGGGACGCAAAAACGTCCCCGGATGCTGAAACCCTAGCTATGCTTCTGGTTTCTTTCTTCCTGCGACCAGCTAGAGAAGGCCCATGAGATGCAAATGATTCCAGCTTACATGCAAATTAGGTACAGCTTCGAAACGAGTCAGTCCTATTCATTTTCTGGCTGTTTTGATTGGTCCAATCCCAAGCTGTGTACAGTTTGCACAACATGTATTACATGCTGGCTGGACGTCATTGCGTTTCATTGACCATCATTTCCACCCACTACTGCGATTCCCCGCCATCAAGCTGTGGTCACCTCATGATGCCGAGTGTGAATACACATTGGGCTTGAGTCACTTAAAGTCGGTAAACGTGCCATGCACTCAGCATTCTGCCAGTACTTACGTTACTACAAGAAGCGCACATTGCACAATAAGCTCATCTCAGGGTACCTAGGTAATGCGCATATTGCTACGGTGATGTGTGTTACAGTACTTGGGCTCTGAGCATTACCGTAGCAACAAGCGCATTAACCAGGCACTGCGGGTTAAATGGACATGGCACTAGGCTGAGCTGAATGTTTATACATCGATGATGGTAGAATGGTGTTTTGCAGACAGCTGTCTAATTTCTTTACATAGAGTAAGTCACATTGGTGGTTGGGTAGGACATGCTGATGTATATGGAAGTACTGTAAACGGATTATCAATGAGTTTGTATTATTTATTTAAGTATTAATATAGTGGAGAAGTATTACACAGCGCTGTATATAGTGTATTGTCTTGTCACTAACTGTCCCTCAAAGGGGCTCAGATTCTAGTCCCTACCATAGTAACATGTCTATGTATGTTATGTATTGTGTAGTGCATGTATCATAGTCTGAAGCCAATTTAGGGGGAAGCCAATTAACTTATCTGTATGTTTTTGGGATGTGTGAGGAAACCGGAGAGTATTGCAATGCCTCATGGGACTTGTAGTTCCACCACAGCTGGAGTGCCAAGGATAGCCATCACTGACTTAGGGCTGTTTCACACAGGCATTTAAATTGCTAGCAACTAATCATAGCAATTAGCATCTTGATGAAAGAAAAAACATCTTCCTGAAACCTTTCTGGTTTCTTTTTTTTTCCATGACTCACATGTCATAGAGGTCTTCCCTGCTAAGGTCACGGCTTGTGCCAAAATGCGGTCACATGGTGTAAAGGGTTCACCTGAGTAACTTGCTGGGGCTCAGGGAGGAAACATTGTGAGTACGGCTTCCTAGTTAACATTTGATCTATTTCTTTTTTTTTATTATTATTATTTCTGTGTAAGGTGAAACAGATTATTATTATTATTATTAATAATTATGATTTAGGAATGAGTAGGGGTTACCATGGGAACATTTGTTTGCATTCTTACAAATTTAATAATTTGAGTTCTTACAGGTCTGAATAGCTCATTTTCTAGCTAGTTTCATTGTGTTTCCTGAAATACATCAGTCTTCACCAAATTCTTTGCACCCTAATTATTTGTGGGAACTTACTGTAAACAACTGTCCAAGTTGCAGCTGTGGAGTGTGCCCATAATAATGGGATTAGGTTGATTGGTAAGGCCTCTGAATGACCATGAACCCAACCAACTTCATAAGGAAGATCTGTGAATCTTCTCTGCTGTATTTTTTGCAGTATTGTCACATTGATGCACTCTGGGATGTAAGGCTGCTTCTGTCTTAAGGTATAAAAATAGGAAAGGTGTGGGGCGTATTATTCCATTAGAGAATAATAAGTGATGCTCGCCAAATGTCACTGTAGTGACTAACCGTTTAAGTGCTTTACACTGTGCACTCACCCGTGGTCTGGAGCGGTCAGATCCCAGCCAAAATGTGCCGTCGGCATAGAGACTGCATTCTGTGATTGCCAATAGGTTACTCCAGGTATCTGATGGACAACATATTTTAAAAGGACAGAACATTGTGTTAAATGAAACTATAGTCATTTATTTGTACATGGCCAAAGCGACCTCTGTTAATAGGAAATTATAATTTATGTACAGAAACAGATACAATAAATACATTTCAAACTTAAAGAGACTCTGAAGCGAAATAAAAAATTATGATATAATGAATTGTACATGTAGTATGGATAATTACTAGAACAGTATTAGCAACAACATAATATTATCATATTTTTATTTTCAGTTATATCGGTTTTTTTTATAACCTTGCACCACTTTCTAATATTTGCAGTTTAGACACTACTGAGCATTCTAAATGATTTTACAGAGCAGGCCAGTGAACTATTGACCTGTCCTCTGGAGAGAAAAAGAAGATACAATGACTGACAGTTGAGATAACAAGCTTCAGAAGACAGAGCTCTCTGCGACTTTGAAAGTCGTGGGGCTTAATGGCTCTTTTGCATAGATAACAATAACAACTGGAGTTTCTTAACTCTTCCTGTACTGAAAACAATATTAGACTTATGTCCTAATGTTTTATTTCTTAGCTGTACTACACATACAAATCATTATATCATAATTTTTTTTCGCTTCAATGTATCTTTGATTATGGTATTGTGAAAATTATCTTCTTGTAGGGGGATTCATCACCATGCAAAGATTGGGAATGAGATACAAGTAAAGTACACAACTGTCTGGGAAGGCTCATTGATATGACAAGCGTACATAATATAATAAAATCCCAGACTTCATTTATAAAACATCAGAACACTGAAAAGCATGGAGAAGTAAATTGGGGAAGTCAGGTCTGTAGTCAGGGGCGTCGCTAGCCCTATTTTGGGGGGGCACATGCCCCCAATCTGTCCTGGGGTGCCACGGATCTCCGCCCGGCCGCCCCCTCTGTCAGCGGCTCCCTCCAGCCGTCGCGTCCTCAGACCTCAGGATCAGGCGGCGAGCCGGCGCCCAATCGTGCGGGCGCTAGGACCCAGCGCCCGCACTGATATGCGGAAGTGACATCACTTCCGCATATCGAGCGGGTGCGTCCGGCGCCCGCTGGTACTGGTCGGGTCGCCGCTGATCATGAGGTCTGACTCTGCTGCGAGGTAAGGGGGGGGAGTGGCGGCGGCTGGAGGGGGGCCTCCCTGTCACTCACTCACTCCCTAAAGGGGCTCCCTGGCACTTACTCCCTAAAGGGGCTCCCTGTCACTCACTAACTAAAGGGCCTCCCTGTCACTCACTCACTACCTAAAGGGGCTCCCTGGCACTCACTCACTGCCTGAAGGGCCTCCCTGGCACTCACTCCCTAAAGGGGCTCCCTGGCACTCACTCACTACCTAAAGGGCCTCCCTATCACTCACTCACTCCCTAAAGGGCCTCCCTGTCACTCACTCACTCCCTAAAGGGCCTCCCTGTCACTCACTCACTCCCTAAAGGGGCTCCCTGGCACTCACTCACTACCTAAAGGGCCTCCCTGTCACTCACTCACTACCTAAAGGGCCTCCCTGTCACTCACTTACTCCCTAAAGGGCCTCCCTGTCACTCACTCACTCCCTAAAGGGCCTCCCTGTCACTCACTCCCTAAAGGGGCTCCCTGTCACTCACTCCCTAAAAGGGCTCCCTGTCACTCACTCCCTAAAAGGGCTCCCTGGCACTCACTCACTGCCTAAAGGGGCTCCCTGGCACTCACTCACTGCCTAAAGGGGCTCCCTGGCACTCACTCACTGCCTAAAGGGGCTCCCTGGCACTCACTCACTTCCTAAAGGGGCTCCCTGGCACTCACTCACTCCCTAAAGGGGCTCCCTGGCACTCACTCACTTCCTAAAGGGGCTCCCTGGCACTTACTCCCTAAAGGGGCTCCCTGGCACTCACTCACTCCCTAAAGGGGCTCCCTGGCACTCACTCATTGCCTAAAGGGGCTCCCTGTCACTCACTCACTACCTAAAGGGGCTCCCTGTCACTCACTCACTGCCTAAAGGGGCTCCCTGGCACTCACTCACTGCCTAAAGGGGCTCCCTGGCACTCACTCACTGCCTAAAGGGGCTCCCTGTCACTCACTCACTGCCTAAAGGTCTCCCTGTCACTCACTCACTGCCTGAAAGGGCTCCCTGGCACTCACTCACTACCTAAAGGGGCTCCCTGTCACTCACTCACTGCCTAAAGGGGCTCCCTGGCACTCACTTACTGCCTGAAGGGGCTCCCTGGCACTCACTCACTGCCTGAAGGGGCTCCCTGGCACTCACTCACTGCCTGAAGGGGCTCCCTGGCACTCACTGCCTGAAGGGGCTCCCTGGCACTCACTCACTGCCTGAAGGGGCTCCCTGGCACTCACTCACTGCCTGAAGGGGCTCCCTGGCACTCACTCACTGCCTGAAGGGGCTCCCTGGCACTCACTCACTACCTAAAGGGGCTCCCTGTCACTTACTATCGGGGTCCCTGTCACTCACTAGCTAACCTGGGGATCCCTGTCACTCACTACCTAACTTGGGGGGCTACCATATTAAGGGGGCATTCTGCCTATTTATGTGAAATGCTGTCTATTCATGTGCCTCATGACTGCTGAATTTGTCTTGTTGGGAGCCTTATGATTTGTTGGGGGCCTCAAGATTGCTGAATTTGTCTTGTTGGGGGCCTCATGATTTGTTGGGGGCCTCATGATTGCTGAATTTGTCTTGTTGAGGGCCTCATGATTTGTTGGAGGCCTCATGATTGCTGAATTTGTCTTGTTGGGGGCCTCAATGTTTGTTGGGGGCCTCATGATTGCTGAATTTGTCTTGTTGGGGGTCACATGATTGCTAACTGCGAGACTATGGGAAAAGCTGAATCCTTATCATATGAGACAATAGCATTAAACCTACTTTTTTAGCTTTTTAAAACAGAAAATAAAACTGGGAGGTTCTAAAAAATTGAATACATTTTTCAGGAGTAGGATGGATGAAATTGTTTATCTTCACAGTTTATTTTCAACTTGGATTTTCCATAATGTTCATGTATGAGTTAAAACGTTTGTACAGTATTTAGTTTAAATTGCTGTTGCCACTTTGCGATAGATAAGTGACTTTTGGGTTGCAGTTTGGGCACTCGGCCTCCAAAAGGTTCGCCACCACTGTCATAATCTAATGTCCCACCATTGCTAGGTTCATGTAAATTTGTCTCCCCCCGTTACCACACCTATATTCTGGTCCATGGCCCACCCATTTTTCGGTGCGGCGCGATAAGCACGCCGCACAACGTGATCCTCATAATTTTGGCACGCTAGCTGCAGTGTGCTGAATTCTGCTGCCTACAGTATGTACAGTATACGCTGTTCTCTAGTGCCTGCACTGTGTGCTGATTTACCTCCAGTGTGTACAGTGTAAGGTGTTACTCTGTGCCTTTACTGATTGTAAACCAGCTATATTGTATGCTGATCCCTGCTACTTTCAGTATGTACAATATTAGCTGTACATACAATTTTGATTAGCCAATTTTAGCTCTGTTCATAAAATTCATTGTCTGTTGGCCCACTTACTGCACGGGGGTGGTAAAATTGGGGGTCAGTGATTGACCAATCAAAATTGTATGTGCGTATACATCTTTGATCTATGCCTATACTGATTGTAAATTATCCAAATAAAGGACAGGGGGCTCCATCCAATATTTCGATGGGCAGGCCCGTTATCTGTAGCTTACACCGCTGCTAAGTTCATGTACATGTGGCCCCACCCATGGCCATGCCCACTCACCTCATGGCCACGCCCATTTTTTGCCATATACCTCCCCGCCTGGTGCCCACAGGTGCCCCCGATCTCCAAGGACCCTTGAAACGCCCCTGTCTGTAGTAAGCTATAGTAAGTCAGGTCTGTAGTAAGCTATAGCAAGTCAGGTCTGTAGTAAGCTATAGTAAGTCAGGTCTATAGTAAGTTAGGTCTATAGTAAGCTAAAGCAAGTCAGGTGTATAGTAAGCTATAGAAAGTCAGGTCTATAGTAAGCTATAGCAAGTCAGGTTTATAGTAAGCTATAGCAAGTCAGGTTTATAGTAAGCTATAGCAAGCAGCCTCGGACAGGCCCACCGAACCACCGATGGTCCCATCGGTGGGCCCCGGCCGTCCCGCCTCCTGGGGGCCCCAGTGCTAAAAAGGAGGGGGGCTAAGCGCAGGAAGGGGGGACATTGTGCACAGATCGGCGGGGAGGGGCGGAAGCCTCATCCCCCCTCCCTCACCTAGGGGCCCCCCTTCCTCGCTCCCCCCCCCCCCTCCAAAATTGCAGCCAGCGGCAGCACCGGGGAAGAATCACTTAACGGCATGACGGAGAGATCCGTAGCTCTGCGTGCCGCTGGCTGGTCTGTCTCTGTCTCCTGAACTGACTGTCCAATCACGCTCTCGCAGGAAGTACTGCGAGAGCGTGATTGGACAGTCAGTTCAGGAAACAGAGACCAGACCAGCCAGCGGCACGCAGATCGGATCTCCGTCATGCTGGTAAGTGATTCTTCCCCGGTGCTGCCGCTGGCTGCAATTCTGGAGGGGGGGCCCCTAGGTGAGGGAGGGGGGGCCCCTAGGTGCCACCAACCTGCCCACATTACGATTTTCAGGTGTCTGCTGCCCACATTACGATTTTCAGGTGTCTGCTGCCCACATTGCGATTTTCTGGTGTCTGCTGCCCACATTGTGATTTTCTGGTAACTGCTGCCCACGTTACGATTTTCAGGTGTCTGCTGCCCACATTACGATTTTCAGTGGCTGCTGCCCACATTACGATTTTCTGGTCACTGCTGCCCACATTGCGATTTTCTGGTGCCTGCTGCCCACATTGCGATTTTCTGGTGCCTGCTGCCCACATTGTGATTTTCTGGTGCCTGCTGCTCACATTGCGATTTTCTGGTACCTGCTGCCCACATTGCGATTTTCAGGTGTCTGCTGCCCACATTACGATTTTCAGGTGTCTGCTGCCCATATTACGATTTTCTGGTGACTGCTGCCCACATTACAATTTTCAGGTGTCTGCTGCCCATATTACGATTTTTCTGGTCACTGCTGCCCACATTGCGATTTTCTGGTGCCTGCTGCCCACATTGCGATTTTCTGGTGCCTGCTGCCCACATTGTGATTTTCTGGTGCCTGCTGCTCACATTGCGATTTTCTGGTACCTGCTGCCCACATTGCGATTTTCAGGTGTCTGCTGCCCACATTGTGATTTTCTGGTAACTGCTGCCCACGTTACGATTTTCAGGTGTCTGCTGCCCACATTACGATTTTCAGGTGTCTGCTGCCCACATTACGATTTTCAGGTGTCTGCTGCCCACATTACGATTTTCAGGTGTCTGCTGCCCACATTACGATTTTTCGGTGACTGCTGCCCACATTACAATTTTCAGGTGTCTGCTGCCCACATTAGGATTTTCAGGTGTCTGCTGCCCACATTACGATTTTCAGGTGTCTGCTGCCCACATTACGATTTTCAGGTGACTGCTGCCCACATTACGATTTTCTGGTGACTGCTGCCCACATTACGATTTTCTGGTGACTGCTGCCCACATTGTGATTTTCAGGTGTCTGCTGCCCACATTACGATTTTCTGGTCACTGCTGCCCACATTGCGATTTTCAGGTGTCTGCTGCCCACATTACGATTTTCTGGTCACTGCTGCCCACTTTTGGGGGGGTATCTGCCACCAACCTGATTGCATTTTGGGGGGTATCTGCCGCCAATCTGATTGCATTTTGTGGGGGTATCTGCCGCCAACCTGATTGCATTTTGTGGGGGTATCTGCCGCCAACCTGATTGCATGTTGTGGGGGTATCTGCCGCCAACCTGATTGCATTTTGTCGGAAAATCTGCTGCGATTTGACTACTTGATGAATTATCATGAGGCATGTAACTACTTGAATATTTTATCTAAAATGTATCTGGCCGGACCTAATCTCTGTCAATAACACCGCTACTTATGTTGTGTTTGGGTTTTTTTTTAAGTCTGCCCATGACTCATCGTGATCACGTCGTTGTTTCAGTGCGTGGTGACACCCATTTACTGTCGCTGCGGCGCGCGCAGCGCGCCGCATGTGGACATATTCCTATTGGAGGCTGTCCTCAGAAGTGCTCACAATCTTTTCCCTACCATAAACTCATGCAAAATTTCTAGAGTACATGTGTATGTGAGCCCAAAATGGGGGGGGGGGGGGGGGGGGAGGAGGGGATCGGGGGGGGGGGGGGGGTTCCCAGGCTGAAACTTCCTTGGTGGGCCCTTAGTGTCCCAGTCCGACCCTGATAGAAGTCAGGTTTATAGTAAGCTATAGCAAGTCAGGTCCAGCAAATAATTGCATTTAGACTGTTAAGTTATGCTTCCTTATACTGAAGGTATAAAAAGCAAAGCAAATGGAATATATTATTGCATCAAGCAATTTGCATTGCTGTGTTTAGTACTCTGAAGAAGGTCTATAGTAAGCTATAGCAAGTCAGGTCTATAGTAGGTTATAGCAAGTCAGGTTTATGGTAAGCGTACTTAAAGTGAACCTCCAGGCTAAAAATCTGCTCAGCAGCACTGAAAAGGCTTTGTGTTTCTTTAACAGTTTCACAGCATCAGAATTTTGTTTTTCTTACCTAAGCCTCATTTTTAGCTGCACAGAAGAAACCTGCCTGGGCGTTTTTTCCCCCTGAAAAATGGGATTTCTGATGTTGTTCTCCTTCAGCTGTTTTGGTGCAATTTTTTTTTTTTTTTAATTTTGAAACTGAGATCTGAAGCCCAGCACACGCAGCTGGGAGGGTTGATCAGGACACAGGACAGTTGGAACTGTGTCTCATGCTCCCTGTCACCTCCTTTCAACCAAAAATATGCCCCTATGAAAAAAAGATGGCTGCCCCCATGAAATCACAAACATTTGCCTGTTCTTTGAAAACAGGGTGGGTAAGATATTATATTACCTTTCTATTTTAAATAACATAACTAATGTAACTAAATGACAGTATGTTTGGTTAGGCTGAAGTTCCCCTTTAACACCATCAACACCACTGTATAATTTCCAGGGTTTTCATCCCTCTTGTACTGTAATGAGTATAAGATTATGATGGCAGTCCTATAGAAAGCTATTAGGTGCAGTGAGTGCTCTTGTGCAGAGAATCATCAGGCAGAACACCAGTCGATAGGTCAAGAGCACTATCGACGTAAATCTGCTTATATGCTATTACGTAATGGAATGGCAACAGAAATCCGATGGAAGAAGACTACAAAAATCTACTTTCCATTTATGAGCAATTGAAATGATTTGAGAATGGGTAGGGCTTGGTGGAAAATGCTCTGATTGGGCAGAAGTCCACACCCAGTAAAGCCCCACCTACCCCCATAAACACACAGAAAATGGCGGTACAGAAGGCAGACTGTTGCTTGCTGTGCAACACGTCTACAGGCCAAAAGCACAAGGTAGTAGAACACAGCTCAATGAAACCACAACAATGTGAACTGCTGCACAGTTCACAATCCGACACAAACATTCGCTGAGCAACACAAAAAAGGAATAATAAAACCTAAAAAAAATCATAGTGTTTAAAGCTATGTACGCACACTGTTTTGAACTCGGCCGTGGTGGCCGATAAAGACTGCTTCAGCTAAGAACTGAAACTCAAACCATTTTGTGTACAGCCACCGCATGAACACTGCTAAAAGATCGCCCCTTGCATAGCAACAGATGCATCTCTAGCCTAGAGGCTGATGATGAGTCTGTACATAGTCAGCAGTGCTGTGTTGCCCAAGTGCTCTGTCTGTCTAACATGGCTCTGGCAAACTATGGCCCGCGGGTCGAATACATCCTGTCTGCACTATAATTTCCTCTCCTCCCCCTCTGCAGAGTTGTGAGTGGGATGAAAGGCGATGGTTAACGTACTTAATCACCACTTCCAGCCTTGGGTCTCCATGGCCACAGCGGCGTCATGTGACACACGGTCAGGACGTGCCAGCATATTACATGGTCCGCAGTCTGCGGCCCGGGCCGCGTAAAGTTTGCCCAGCCCCAGTCTAACATCTACTCTGTTAAGAAACTTGCATAGTACTAGCCGTAGCTGCTATACACTGTTAGATTGTATGAGGTGACCCTGCACCACTACACATTTAAAGTATATCTGATCTCTGGTCTGGTATAGCTACTGAAGGGAAGCACAGAGGATATGCTCATGCTGGATCCATAAACCTCTTTGCATTGTCCGTTCCTCACCTCATTTCCCCCAGTCTCCGTAACCACTGCTTAAAAAATAACCTTTCGGCTAAAGTCAAATTTTCAGACAGGAAGAGGGAGGCTTGCAGCGATGTTCCATCGTATCAGCCTCCCATTCCTTCCTCTTCCCCACCCCCTAACGGATGGTTGAATGTGATCCCTATCAGTGCATGGCATGGATTATTATGGTTTATTCATCTATGGCATGCACTAATAAGGAACACAAACTCCAAAACAGCTGTATGCAATTTACCGCGACAGGCAAAAACAGTGCAGGAAATGTGGGCGCACCATGCACCACCATAGGCTGTAATAGGAATTACAGCTATAGCGGCGCTTGTGCATTAGTTTGGGCGCCATCAAAAGACATAGCCCGAATTACTATAAAAACAGCGTAATGTGGCCGCCAGAAATAGCTGGCAGCCAAATTACATCTTACCCCCTGAGTCCACAGCAGCCTGAAGGGGGAAGAGTAATTAACGCCGCTGGGACTTTTGCAGGAGCAGGGTGAGCTTTTTTTCGGCTTTGCTCTGCGCCCAAATTTCCTGGAGCCTTAATCACATGCATACACAATTTACTATGTCTCTTGAAACTTAATATGCCATGTAGTCACTGACTACATGGCATGCAGTCACACTGCGCACTCCACATCAACTAGGTCAGTGTTCCCCGACCTATCCTGAGGACCCACCAACAGTGCATGTCTCGTGGGAATCCACCGAGGTCGCTAATTGGCTCTGGTTACACATTCATTACCCCACTTATGAATGCTTGTAGTTTCCTGCAAGACATAAAAGGGAACCCGAGATGAGAGGGCTATGGAGGCTGCCATATTTATTTTCTTTTAAACAATACCAGTTACCTTGCAGTCCACCTGATCCTGTGTCTCTAATACTTTTAGCAATATACCCTGAACAAGCATGCAGCAAATCAGGTACACTGAAGGTTTCGTTTAACGGTTAGTGAGCCCTATCCTAGATAAGTGTCTGGCTTTCAGGGATGCAAAGGGATGATTTGCATATTTAGCAGTGATGCATCATGGGCGATCTTACTTGCTCATGCTTAGCAGCATAATTGCAAATACCTATTTTAAGAAGGCAGTGCTTTTCATTTATTTAATTTTATTTTAATTTTTTTTTGGTAAGAGGGTTTTTTGGTCCCTTTGAGCCCCTTATAGTGGTCCTGGTTCACTCTGTAATAAAGTAATAATGTGAACTTATTGATTTTTCTCCTGGCTGGCTATTCTCAAGTTATTCGTGGAGTTGTGATCAGTTGTTTGCCAAGCTCTGTACAGAAAACTGCATTTATGAATGTCTATACATTGGGAGAGGAGGACTTGCTTTGCAGAAATTCTCTGTGTATCACAATAGTCATTTGTATAAATCACTGAATAGCATTCCTGCAGCCCTATCTGTGTATCTTCCTGCTGCTATGGAGATACAGAAATACATATGTATAAGCAGTGCACATTGAACTCTGGTTTACAAGCTATGGGAGCTGCAGCTTTCCAAGCAGAAGGTCGATGCTCCTTTTCTGGACTTCCTAGAAAGTAGAAAGAATTTCTTGTAATACAGACATGTCATATGGAAATCTCTCTATAGCATAGCCTAGTGTGTACTGATTGTCACAGAAATGAAAAAGATGTTCGTAGGGATAAATGCATAGCACTGAATATTTTACACCATTTAACGAACATTCATGCAAGTTTATTTTCTGACATATGAAGGATTTAAATGAAAGAACCAGTGGCGTAGCTAAGGAGCTTTGGGCCCTGTTGCAAGTTTTACAATGGGGTCACCAAGCACTCTATACATAACAATTGAATTGGTATGGGGCACCAAAACCTGCCAATGGCAACTACAGTGTCAGAGGTGCAAGAAAGGGAGGGGGACAGACTGTTAATGATTACCATTATACATAGCATCTATAGACCTGATTATTATGAGCACAGGACCAATAGAGAGCTAATACTGTAGTCGAGGGAGGGTCCTTCGGGGCCCGTATGGCCCAAGGGCCCCGATGCGTCGCAACCTCTGCAACCCCTATTGCTACGCCCCTGGGAAGAACTACTACTCATCATGGCAAACAATGCATCTGTGTGTTGCTACAGGATCTGAAAGTATGTCCTTCCACTGAATATAATAAAGATCGCTGTGTGTGTCATTTATAATTTTTTCTGTGCATTTACTGTGCTTTTACTGCATTTACTGTGCATTTACTAGCAACTTAAACTTGTCCAAACCTGTGTTAGATATTTGTTGTATGCTTTCAAAAGTAGTAACGTCCCTAAGTACTGCCAAAAGGGAGTGCATCCGTACTGCACAAACGTGAGTTCATGCTCACGCATGCATAGTATGGACGCGCCCATCTTCAGAAGCACTCGGGGATATGCCGAGGAGTCCCAAAGGTGCAGAAATTCACCGGGGCCATGGCGGTGGAACAAGGGGATGGAGCTTAGACCAGGAAGGCTCCATGGGATACAGAGCCTTCCCACACATAGAGGAGTACCGAACTAATTTTTTGCAGCTTGCTTCAGTATTGTTTTATTCATGAGTAGCATACTTTTGAAGAGTTCCCTATTTACACTTCAGAATTGCCTATCTTTCCTTGGATGTTCTGCTGGATTGCTTTTTATGCATATAGGAAAACCGGTGAGAAGAATTAGAGGGTTTTTTGTGGGTTTTGGACTGAAGGTGAATGGGGTCGGAGTGTGTGTGTGGGTGGGGAGAGAAGGGTTTATATTTTAGTGAAGTTTTGTTTATAAAGCAAAAAATTGGTAGTCGCTTAAGGCTCACAAACCTGGGCAAATACTCAGAGAAATATTTAAAGGGACCTGGGCTCAAAACTCATGAAGAGCAAACGTACCTGAGGTCCTCCGGAGGGCTATGAACCCCTAACCACACACGGTGCAGTCTGACATACAGTGCAGTGTCAGACTGCACTCTATGGGCTTAGGGGCTCAGGGCCCTGTGGGCGACCTCAGGTAAGTTTGCACTTAGTATTTTTATCCTATAGCAGACGTGTGCAATCGTAGATATGTTCATTGTATGTGTACGATACGGATGCATCCACCCTTAGTGTAGGGATCCCTCTAGGAGATTGGCCTTGACACCCGCAGAGGGGCTTAACCCACATGCCTGTTGGATATGTAGCACCAACAATCTCTGTTATTTTGAGATGTTGTGTTGGCTATCTTTGAGTTTTGAGCCCAAGTCCCTTTAAACTTTGCTTTGTTTATGAAGGGATGTCTAACCTATATTTTTATTGTTGAGGTTTGGTTAAGCTCCTGCTTGTTGAAGTCCTTTGATTGACACAGGATAGAAGGGAACAGGGGAACTTTTTCCTTCAATAATGCTATACACATGCATTACTGCTTTTAGCTCAGTTTTTAAAATACTGACTCGCATTGTTTACACTGGGACATGACAAGAAATAACAATCCAATAAAGATCATCACCACATTTGTATCTATAGATTGAGCAAAAACTAGCCCACTCGACAACCACATTTTGACCAAACAATGGCTGCTACTTCAATATCTGTACAAACATATGATGGAGTACTTTCATTTTCATATTATTATAGCGACATGTGACCATTCCAGTGCTGTATGTGGCTCTGTGACCAGAGCCATGCCAATGTATCCCCATTATCAGTCTTCCCCTTTATTTAGGGCAGAAAATGTGGCACCCAAGTTCAACAGCAGAAGCTATGCTAAAGAAAATATACTTGAAGCACATTACTCTGCATTCTCTGTACCGGCACCAAAAGATACTTCACTCATCATTATCAAACACTCACTGACTTCAGATGCATCAGATAAATTGATGGCTGTGGTATAAACAGGCCCAGATTTACATCACAGGAGCCTATAGGCACAGATGTCCTAGCACAGGGGTCTCAAACTCGCGGCCCGCGGGCCATTTGCGCCCTCGATACAATATTTTGTGGCCCTCGCCCGCAAAATCAAGAGAGACATGGAAGCGAACTATTTTTGCCTATTTTACCCTATAGTTCACTTCAGTGCTCCTAAGTAGTCTGCCGCATCCCTGCTGCTAAACGAGGGCTGCAGAGCCCCCAAATACCCCGGGCAAACATCCACGACTGCGCTGAGAGGCAGAGCTTCCAGCTGTAGCTCTGCCTCTCCTGACGTCAATCGCCGCACGGATCGCCGCCTCTACCCGCCCCTTTCTGTGAAGGTAGAGTGAGAGGGGCGAGCAGAGGCGGCGATCCGCCGCGATTGACGTCAGGAGGGGCAGAGCTAAAGCTGAAAGCTCTGCCCCTTCCAGGAAATGCCGGCGGATTGCCCCCCGGGTGATTTGGGGACTCTGCAGCCCTCGTTTTGCAGCGGGGACACGGCGGATTACTTTTAATGGGAGCACTGAAGCGAACTGTAAGGTAAAATAGGCAAAATAGTTTGCTTCAGTGTAAATTTGATTTTGAACCGAAATTAAAATCAATGCAAGGGACGGAGGGCGGGAGCTGCTGATTGCAGAAATGACATGCCATCATAACAGTTATATGGGAAGACGTTCTGTGTGCACATTTGAGGACTTTTTTTGTGAAATCCCTTATGCGGCCCAGCCTCATCCTGACTTTGCCTCCTGCGGCCCCCAGGTAAATTGAGTTTGAGACCCCTGTCCTATCACCTTAAACTTCGCTCTCCATGAACCTACAAACCCCTGCCGAACCGTACCGCAAATGTGCTGGCTGGCCCCGCTGTCACTTCTCCCTTACTTCCCCGCCCGGCTTCGGTGGCCACAGGTGTCCATTAATACTGAGTGTACCTCTGGCTACCTAATCTATCCTTCTCAGTAGAGGGGATCCATCGCTGGGCCCCCCTGAGGATCTCATTGTCGGGCTGGGCACATGCACAGTAGCAGCCTCTCCACTCGGGCTCCGGTGGGAATAGCCGATCCCGATTGGGTTCCCTCTACTGTGCAGACATGAGCCATATGCACCTGTGCAGTAGCGCGGACCCTATCAGGCTCGGCTATTTCCTCTGGACCCCGAGCAGAGAGACGCTACTGCCGTGTGTGCATCGGCAGTTGTAAATATTATTGCGACTCTGTGTCTGGGGGAGCCAGCGCTGGATGCAGATGGGTGAACAGGACGGGTGAAGCCTCTTTAGGATACATAGGCTTCCCCCTCCTAAGCAGGGTCAGATTACCGACCAGGCAATACAAGCAGTTGATTGGGGCCCTGGTTAGAGTCTAAGGGGCCCAATCAGCATGTAAGCCAGCCCTGACACAGTTGCCCCTGCGGTATGAATGTCTGAAACTGCCAGCAAGCTGCACCCGTTACCATGGTGATGGCAACGCCAGCTCTCTCCAGCCAGTGCAGTCAGCGTGAATCACACTGCTGACTTCAGTCTCCGCCTGTGTGAATCCCGCGGCTCGTCCCCTTCCCTCTCAGCATCTGCCAAATCAGGAGTCAGGACTCGGCTGGTGCCATATCTGGTGACAGGCAGCCAGTCTTGGTGTCATGCCGAGAACGGCCTGGAGTTATAATATACATGTGAGGACATATAATATACATAATATACATGTGAGCAATAATCCCCTCTACTCCAACAGCTACTGTGGAAAGCAGGCTTCTGGTCCGGTCCACATGTAATTACATAAGTGGTTTGCCATTACGACATGATGCGAGGTGGGGAGGCATCTGGCCTTAATCTGACTCTGCTTCTGAGCTGGTAAGTACTCCCCAGGGTTTTGTTTTCTTCAATTATTATGTATAGAGTGCTGGAGGGGCCAGATGTAAAACACTGCTGTTCATCGCTCCTTCGCTACACCACTGCTTAAAGGGAACCCAAAGGAAAAATAAACTTATGATATAATGAATTGTATGTGTAGTACAGCTAAGAAATAAAACTTTAGTAGCACATATAGGAGTTTTATATTGTTTCCAGTACAGGAAGAGTTAAGAAACTTCAGTTGTTCTCTATGCAAAAGAGCTTCTCTGAGCTCTGCGACCATGCTTTGGTCGCAGACGGCCCTGTCTTCTGAAGCACTTATCTCAACTGTCTCCCACTGTATCTTGTTTGTTTAAAGAGGAACTGTAACGACAAAACGTCCCCTAGGGGGTACTCACCTCGGGTGGGGAAGGCCTCCGGATCCTAATGAGGCTTCCCACGCCGTCCTCCATCCGTCAGGGGTCTCGCTGCAGCCCTCCGTGCAGCGGTGATGTAATATTTACCTTCCTGGCTCCTGCGCAGGCGCTCTGACGGCTGTCGGCTCCGAAGTAGGCGGAAATACCCGAGCGCCGTCGGGTCTGCTCTACTGCGCAGGCGCAAGTTTCCGCCGCCTGCGCAGTAGAGCGGACCCGACGGAGATCGGGTATTTCCGTCTATTTCCGTGCCGAAAGCAGCCTCAGCGCCCCCGCTGGAGCCAGCAAAGCTACAGTCGGCTCTGTCGCCGGCTGTTCGGAGGGCTGCAGCGAGACCCCCGTGGGACAGAGGACGGCGTGGGAAGCCTCATTAGGATCCGGAGGCTTCCCCCACCCGAGGTGAGTACCCCCCAGGGGAGGTTTTTGTTGTTACAGAGTCTCTTTAAGGTTTTTCTGCAGAGGAAATTTCGAGAGGTCATTAGCATGCTCTGTTTCATCAATAAAATGCTGTGTGTAGTGTATAAACTGCAAATATTAGAGAATGATGCAATGTTATAAAAAACAACTACGGTATATAACTGAAAATAAAAATTGCTTTTAATGGTCTATTATTTATCCGTACTACACAACCAATTCATTATATCATATTTTTATTTTTTTGCTTAAGTGTCACATTAAAACATAAGAATTTGTATAGAGTACGGTATTTCGTCTTCCCTGCTATGTGGTTGGAGTTAGAACATAGCTTCATTTTCCTTCTCTCTTCCTTTTAAAACGATTTGTCTGTCTGTCTGTCTGTCTGTCTGTCTCTATACTTCCCTGTTTAAGTCTGGGTTTTTTAACCCATTTTCTTGTTATATCCACCCATTTTCTTGTTATATCCACCCATTTACTTATATCCTGTGTAATCCCTCTTTCTGGCATCATGTGCTCAGTATATTTCTAGCGTACCTTACTGTAGGGGGCAGACTTATCCTAACTATGACTATCCTTCTTTGTAGAAAAAAAAAGAAAAAGGAGTATTATTCATTATTCATTCTGCCTTCAATATGAAATCACTTTTTGAAACAGAAAATCTTTACTGCACTTTATATTGTGAAGATCTAGTAATAAACATAGAGTGGGTAAAGTAGCTCTTTTTGTAAGTGACAAGAAAATTGGAAGTCGCAGAGGAATAGTTCTTTCATTTCATATTTTGATTATTTTGTATGGAGCAACTCGAGATTGTATGTATCGATTGTTTTTTAGAATTTTTTTTTATGCACAGATGCTGTGTATTGTTCCTCTAAAAAAAAACTTTGGAACTTGTTTCCCTGCCGAATCAAGTCTAAGGATGAGATGGCAAAAATGTCCAAATCTGTTCTGCAATAATACCCAGTATATGATTTTTATCTTTGAAGCTAATGTTACCACTGTCACAAAAATCTTAAAATGTAAAATCTATGTAAACATATACAGATAAGGACTGCATTTCTCCCGGAGTAAAATGAGCCATACATTACTTTTCTCCTATGCGGCTGTCACTTACAGTAGGTAGTTGAAATCTGAGAGGTTTTGGACTAGTCCATCTCCTCATGGGGGAATTTAGGGATTTCTTTATTTTCAAAAGCAAAAAAATGTACAGTGAGCAGGGAGGCTGGCCAGCATCTCTGTATAAATCTTTTTCAGAGAGTGTCTTTATAAAAAATAAAGGCCATGCTGAGAATCCCCTATGGAGAGATGGACTAGCCCAACATTTGTTGGTAATGTCAGATTTCTAACAGCAACCTCAAACATGCACAGGGGGGGTAATCAGTGTCTCAGCAGAGATAACTAACTACCTCTGGATTTCCACAAAACATGGACTGTTGGTGGCCCTTGAGGACAGGGTTGGGGAACACTGTGACCCTCTCATGGTTCCCTTGTTCCAGCGATGTCACTCCGGTTTGAATCCCCCGACACGGGAGGCTTCAGGAAGTCCAAATGCTCTCAAAGGGTGGCTCTGTACTGAGCTTGCGCACTGTCTGACACGCTCACTCATGCGCAGTACTGAGCCGCCTGTTGAGAGCACTCGGGCTTCCGAAGACTCCCACGGCGGGGGATGCAAACTGGAGTGACACAGCTGGAACGAGGGGACTGTGAGTACGGTGCCTCCCGTCTTTAGGAGCACTCGGGCTCCCGAACACTAGCAAAGCCTCCTGTGGTGGCAGAGAGCAGTAATCGGTCAAATGCTGCTTACGGGGTGACAATGTTGGAACAAGGGGACCAAGAGAGGAACGAGAAGGCTTTATAGGACCCAGAGCCTTCCCTCTCCATAGGTAAGTGTGTGTTTTTTTCATTTAAGCTTAAAATTCACTTTAAGAAAATTTTGCAGCATTTCCACCGCTGTTTTTAACTTTCAAAATATACACCAGTACAAAGCCTGTGCTTGGCCACTTCCTAAGGCTCCTTTCACACTGCACATAAGAACATCATGTTTATTGGAACAGTGCAAATGGATCCTATGCAGAGAAGTAGCATCCATTCACATCAGTCTATTTGTAACATATCAGTTTGTTCCGTTTCAACAAGTGGAACACAAGTTTGGGTCTAAAGTGAGTTTTCCAGATCAGCCAGATGAAGCAGATGGCGACTGAGGCCGATGGAATCAATGCTAGCTTTATCTGTTCTCACTAGGCTGCTCGCCACATACATCTCACAAACTACTCACCTGTCACAATCCATTCATGTCCTCCGCTGCTGCTGACGCTATCCGTTTGGGTTTCTGCACAGAAGAGAGGCCGGTATCGATCCGAGCCCCACTAGGCTCCCATTGATTTGCAATAGACCAATGAGAATTGTCATGGAGGATTCTCATTGGTTCACTGAGTGGTGGAATAATGCAAATCCTCCCTAGTGCTCATGGAGGTCTTTTGCAAACCAATGGGAGCCTGATGCGTCTGATGATCTTCACTTTCCTAATGGTCAGTCAAGGGCTTCAGGTGCTTGTAAATGGCAACTTTCTTCTACTATACATTTTTTAGGAAGAATATCCAAGATAATTCTGCTAAAACTAGGGCCCAGATGCAATTCACTTTTTCTCCTGAGTTTTCTCCTAGGAGATAATTTTTCATCTTTTATTTAAAGGGAAGGTCCAAGATGAATAAAAAATCTACTTACCTGGGGCGCCCTCGAGCACCCTGGCAGCAGTCCTGTGCCCTCACCGCAGCTCCAGTGGCTCCCAGTCCACTCCGGTGCAGATGACGACCTCGCCAGGTTGGCATCTGCTTGCGCTTCAGCCGCATGCTCAAAGAGTAGCAGAACTACTGTGCCTGTGAAGTACAGTCGGTATGACATCAGCGCGACTACGTGAGCCGCACGCTGGAGCGCATGTAGGCCTCTTGTACTGGAGTGGACCCGGGCCACCGGCGAGGTGCAGAGCTGCAGCGAGGGTACAGGAAGGCTGCCAGGGGCTGAAGGGCTTTTTTTCACCTCGGACCTTTACTTTAAAATAATGTTTCAGCAATTTACAACTGAAAAAGTACCAAAAAGTTGGTGAAAAGGTGCAATAAAAATTATTTTCAGTATTTTTCTTGCTTGCTGTGTGTTTAAAAGGCATTTTATTGACAATTTTGAAAATATCACCTTGGAGAAAACTCAGGAGAAAAAGTCAATTGTATATGGGCATAGGAGTCTTGGGAAGTAAGGGATCTCCCTAAAGGTGGAGAGTGAAACTATGCACAGACATATCTAGGGCTAGTCAAACTAAAGGACTATCTACTGTACTGTCTTGCTTGCTGGTGGCTTAAAGGGCATTTTGAAAATATCACCTAGGGGATATGACCAACCTATGGCTCATATTTTTCTCTTCAGTGGTCTCTTTGGAGAAAATGTTCATATTCCTTTTAAAATAACGTTTATAAGATTTTGTCCGTCAAGACCTGACCTTATGTACTGAGAGTGAAGTAATGTATTGCTCCGTGGATTGCCCAAGTCAGCAGTGTTCAATGACTTAGGGGTAACCTCAATACCTTAAAAAGACCTCAGTGCAAGTGGGAGATCATTGCTTATCTCTCCCCCCCCCCCCCACACACACACACACACACAGCAATAACAAATGTATTGGCGATAAAAATGTGTGGGGTGTAGCTATTCCCACTACAAGGAGAGACGTCACTTGTGTCTTGAGGGATGGTCCACCTCAACCACAACTAAAACACCAACCAGCAAATACAAAGGGGAGCATTTAAATTCAGTTAAAGCATAGGCCACATTGGTTTGCCTGCTACTGAGCACCTCATTTCAGCTGGACCGATAACATAACCTTCATAGAAGAGAAAAACTGCTGCGGTAGTAATGCTGGTAATACACTGTTCATTTCTGCCGTGCGTTTCTCCTCTCGATCATTTTTGCTGCTCGATTCTGCAGTCGATTCTCTTGTCTTCCGCTCGTTTTTCTTATCTTTTTCCATTCACTTCTATCAAAAATCGAGCGGTGAAGGAATCGAAAGGGAGATCAGACATGTCGGAAATTATCTATCGAACCATCTAGTCACCTAAAAACAAACGGTGTATTCCCAGCATAAGGGTGATCATAAAGGCTGTTCCTATACATATATACAGTGTTAGTGCACTGAGGTCTTTTTAAGTTATTGAGGTCACCCTTAAAGAGTAACTGTCAGGCTGCAAAAGCTAATTTAAACCTCTATTCTCCTGTGTTAAACAGTTAGAAGGAAGCCAAAAAGGCAATACTGCAGTTAAAAATCTCTCTTACTTTAGATGTTTGCTGACAGCAAGGCTCCGTATTCCCAGGCTCCTAAGGAGGACGCAAGCCGAATAACAGATACTGCAAAGCATTCTGGGGCCCTCCCCTGGCTGCTAGTGAGGTTCAAGTTTCAACAGCATGTAACAGTCTAGCTCACAGCACTAATAAATCTCTGGCAGAGTACACTGCAGGAGTCCGCTATTGTTCCTAGCCACATGGCTCATTAATATTCACTGCACAGTAGTGTTATTCATTACCAGCATTTGTGAGAGTGGAATCATCAGGAAGCAGGCAGGACATGACGACACATTTGGCTTCATAGGAGACAGACAAACATGGAACCTGCCATGAGCTGTCAGGAGCATCATTCTCTGCAAATACTATATAAAAATTATGTGAAGTACAAACATGGACAGTGAAATGCATATGTAATGTAAGTACAGCCAATCTTTAGCTACTGATATATGTGTTTATTTTCTCTGAGACCTTATACCTAACAGCTCCTCTTTAAGTCATTGAACACTGCTGACTTGGGCAACCCATGAAGCAATACATTCTCGGTACACTAGGTCAGGTCCTGACGGGCAAAATCTTATGAGTATTATTACCTGTACTGCCAATTCCGTTTGTAAGTTTTAAGCATTTTACAATTGAAAAAGCACCCAAAGATTGCTGAAAAACAGGGCCGTAGCAATAGGGGGTGCAGATGTTGCGACCGCATCGGGGCTCTTGGGCCAGAGGGGCCCCGAGGGGCCCTCCCTCAACCACAGTATTAGCTCTCTATTAGTCCTGTGCTCATAATAATCAATTTTATAGATGCTTTGAATAGTGGGAATCATTAACAAGCTGTTCCCCATCCCCTTCTTGCAGCTCTGACACTGTAGTTGCCATTGGCAGGTTTTGGTGCGCCGTATCAATTGTTATGTATAGAGTGCTTAGGGGGGGCCCATTGTAAAACTTGCATCGGGGCCCACAGCTCCTTAGCTACAACACTGCTGAAAAAAGTGCTATCAAAATTATTTTGAGTATTTTTGTTTTTTTAAAAGGCATTTTATGATGAGGTGTAAAAATATCACCTAGGAGAAAACTCGAGAGAAAAGGTGACTTGCATGTGGGCCTCTGACTCTCCCATTCTGAATGTGTGAGCCTTATAGCCTGCAGTTACCTTCTACTTCCATTCTGAATGTGTGAGCCTTATAGCCTGCAGTTACCTTCTACTTCCATTCTGAATGGGTGAGCGTTATAGCCTGCAGCTACCTTCTACTTCCATTCTGAATGGGTGAGCGTTATAGCCTGCAGTTACTACTTCCATTCTGAATGGGTGAGCGTTATAGCCTGCAGTTACCTTCTACTCCCATTCTGAATGTGTGAGCCTTATAGCCTGCAGTTACCTTCTACTTCCATTCTGAATGTGTGAGCCTTATAGCCTGCAGTTACCTTCTACTTCCATTCTGAATGGGTGAGCGTTATAGCCTGCAGCTACCTTCTACTTCCATTCTGAATGGGTGAGCGTTATAGCCTGCAGTTACCTTCTACTTCCATTCTGAATGGGTGAGCCTTATAGCCTGCAGTTACCTTCTACTTCCATTCTGAATGGGTGAGCCTTATAGCCTGCAGTTGCCTTCTACTTCCATTCTGAATGGGTGAGCCTTATAGCCTGCAGCTACCTTCTACTTTTTAATACATCTGGAGATCCGTTTAGAATGCATTAGTTGGAAGTCATGGTCACAGTGAGCAGTTTCCCACAGAAAGTATATTTTTTGTTGTGTCCAAAAAGGTAAGCAGAGCAGATTCCACATGTTCTCATGAAATATCAACATTTATTAGAAGCAGCTGGTGTGGGAAAACTTATCAGACGATAGACGCAGGAACGTTGTTATGTTCATTCCTCTAAAGAAAAGACAAAACAGTGTAAACCTTTCCGAAATCTAAATAACACGCGTAGCTTTCCGGTAACACTGTGCTGAAAGGGGCTCTTTATTTGGATGACCTTCATTTAAGACTGTATTCACACATGAGTAGTGTCTTTGCATAAATATCTATATGTGTATAAAGTATATGAAGGGCTTAAAGGGAACCTTAACTGGCGAGGAAAAATAAATTCACTTACCTGGGGGCTTTCCCAAGCCTCCTGCAGCCGTCCGGTGCCCGCGCCGGTCCTTCGGTGCCCTCCGGTCTCCCTCCGCCGCTAAGTTTCGTTTTCGGACGACTGCCAGTCGTCCTCGGGCCTCTTCCGCATTCCTCGTCGTAAACAGCCGTAAAGCGCGTCCGCATGACGCGTTTGGCGTCATGCGGACGCGCTTTACGGCTGTTTACGACGAGGAATGCGGAAGAGGCCCGAGGACGACTGGCAGTCGTCCGAAAACGAAACTTAGCGGCGGAGGGAGACCGGAGGGCACCGAAGGACCGGCGCGGGCACCGGACGGCTGCAGGAGGCTTGGGAAAGCCCCCAGGTAAGTGAATTTATTTTTCCTCGCCAGTTAAGGTTCCCTTTAAAGAGGACCAGTTGAGAAAAGTACGCGTTTGCCAGCATGTAATATAAAGCTATGCCCTACTGCTGTAAGGATCAGCGAGCGGTAGGGTTAATCACTCACCTGCTCGCTGCCTATTGATTATATGGCAGAAACTCAGCCCCCTACATCTGCAGGACTGCTGCAACCATTTTGCCCTGTAGCTTTATGAAGCTCTTTGGCCACCCCTACCTGCGTCGCTGTGGCCTGCCCCCAGCTCAGGAGCCAATGAAAAGAAAAGCTGATAGTGGACTGTATATATATATATATATATATATATATATATATATATATATATATATATATATATATATTCTACTGTTACAGTGTAAAAAAGATAAATACCAATATTTTACTACACTTAAACATAGCCCTATTCTCACAACGAACTCTTTCATTACCGATGCCTAAACTTAACTACCCCCTCCCCACGGTTAACCTTAACCCTGCCCCCACAGCTAACCTTAACCCCACCCCCATGGCTAACCTTAACTACTCCCTCCACTGCTAACCTTGAACACCCCCCATGGCTAACCTTAACCGCTCCACCACTGCCAATACGCAAAAAAACCTGCAAAAAGTCAAATTATCGTAATGAGGGGGTGTCCATGACATCTCTATACCAAATGTGGTATTATTGTCCATAGTGTAAATGCACTCTAACAGGAACTGATCAAAGATTACTTCCAGGGTGCTAAAAACAAGTAACCAAACCTCTACCCCGGTGAAGGTAATTACTCCTGCAGCAAGGTGGGAGTTTTTAGAAAGTCTCATAACAGCTGTACCCTTAAATGGACACTATGGTGAAAAAGTGTACAATTTAAAATATGTGCAAAAATAAACAAATAAGAGGTATGTTTTTCCCAGAGTAAAATGAGCCATAAATTACTTTCCTCCTTTGTCGCTGTTACTTACAGTATGTAGTAGAAATCTGACAGAAGCGACCGGTTTTGGACTAGTCCATCTCTTCATGGGGGATTCTCAGGGATTTATTTATTTTCAAAAGCACTTAGTGAAGGGCAGTTGCTCTGTCCAACTGCCAAAAAAACTGTGTAGTGAGAAGGGAAGCTGGCCTGCATCATTATTTAACTACTTTTTAGGGAATACCTTTATAAAGAATATAAGCCTTGCTGAGAATCCCCTATGAAGAGATGGACTAGTCCAAAGCCTGTCACTTCTGTCAGATTAATACTACCTACTGTAAGTGACAGCAACATAGGAGAAAAGTAATTTATGGCTCATTTTACTCTGGCACATATTTAAAATTTTACAAATTTTCGCCATAGTGCCCCTTTAACACTGTACTGTTGCACATAGTTGGAGCAGTCCAAATTCTTCCAACCGGCTTCCTACAAAAGTAAAGAAATACTTGTGGGAATGTCCCTCCTCCTAATTAAAACACATTTAAGTAAACTCCTGTTTGGCTGACAACAAAAATGCCTCTGAGTGCAGGGAAGAGTTTAAGGAAAATTGGATACCTACCTGACGGTAATTTTCCTTTCCAGATGTATCCATGGCAGCACGATCGGGTTAAACCCCGCCCTCTTTAACCCCCATAGGACCTGTATTTATAAATTTCTCCCATAAGCTCCTCCCCTAGTCTTTCTCCTCCTAGCCACCGAATCTAGGGAGGGAGCCTCGTGCTGCCATGGATACATCTGGAAAGGAAAATTACCGTCAGGTAGGTATCCAATTTTCCTTATTCCATATGTCTCCATGTCAGCACGATCGGGAGTTAACTAGTAATAACCACTCAGGGAGGGATGAGGTGCAATGCTGGCAAACAATTTATTTACATTACAACATATTTGATCTCAATACATTCGTACCAAACTGCAGCGTAGAGTTTGCTGCAGGGTCAACTCTGTAGTGTTTCATAAAAGTGTTCATAGACGCCCAATTGGCCGCCTGACATATCTTTTCTGGTGAAACTTTGGTAAATGCAGCCCATGAGGCCGCCATCCCTCTTGTCGAGTGTGCACTAACTTGCTCAGGTGGGGGTAAGTCATTGACTTTATATGCTTCCTGAATTACTCTAACCAACCATTTAGCTAATGTTCTTGAGGAAGCAGCTTGCCCCTTTCTATACCCTGAAGGAACCACGAACAATCTTTCCGTCTTCCTAAATTCTCTTGTTTTTTCTACATACATTCGTAATGTCTCTCCGACATCAAGTGGATGAGGGTTTGAGTCATCCTCCTCCCTTAATGTTGGCAACGTCCATTCCTGGTTGAAATGATATTCCGTGACTACTTTGGGCACAAAGTGTTGAATCGGGCGTAGAACAACCCGATCGCAGAAAAAAGTCAATGAAGGTTCCTCCCATCCAAGAGCTTGTACTTCTGACACTCTTCTTGCTGAAGCAATTGCCACTAAGAACACTGCCTTCTGTGTTAATTGTATCAAGGAACAACTTGAAGATGGTGAAAACGGTGGTCTTGAGAGTGTGTCTAATACTAACGGGAGATTCCACTTTGGGAAAAAAGTTTTTCTAGGTGGTCTCTGCTTCATGACTCCTCTTAAAAATTGTATAACTAGAGGATGATTTGCCCATCTTACATCTGTTAGGGCTGATAAAGCTGTTATTTGCACTTTCAAGGTACGATATCCTAGCCCTTTGTCTAGACCTGTCTGGAGGAATTGTAAAATCTGTGACACCTGTGGATGTAGAGCATCAAACTCTGATCTACTGGCAAAGTCTCTAAATTTGTCCCAGATTCTGTGGTACGTGACGTTAGTAGAGTATTTTCTTGCTTTCAACATCGTTTCTATTACTTCATTAGAGCAACCTAAAGATTGCAGCTTCCCCCTCTCAACTTCCATATTGTAAGATTCAGTCTTGTTGGATCTGGATGAGATATCGGACCCTGTGTTAACAAGTCGGGTATTATTGGTATTATTATTGGTTCCTGCAGCTTGAGTCTCCATAACAGAGGGAACCATGGCCTCCTTGGCCAGAATGGTATTACAGCCAGTAGTACTACATCCTCCCTGAGCAACCTCATCAGTAGGTGCTGAATTAGTGCTACTGGGGGGAACAAATATGCTACTCTGAAGTTCCATCTGGTCGACAAAGCATCTATTGATTCCGCCAGTGGTGTCCACTGTCTGGATATAAATCTTTTGCATTTTGTATTCTTGTTCGTTGCCATCAAGTCCAGCTGTGGATTGCCCAAGTGTTTGCATATATACTGGAAGATTTCTTGATGTAATGACCACTCGTTGTGATCTAGTATTGATCGGCTGAGATAATCCGCTTTCTTGTTCAGAACACCTGGAATATAAACTGCCGTCAGGCTGTGGAAGAGATTCTCCGCAAGACTGAATATCGGTGTTACTTCTGTCAGCAGTCTTTTTGACCTGGTTCCCCCTTGTCTGTTGATATATGCTACTGCCGTTCGGTTGTCCATCTGCAGTTGGACATCCTTGTGTATTAGCTCCTTTTTGAATTTCTTGAGAGCTAAGTATGCTCTGATTTCCAGAATATTGGCAGGGGTTTTCCTCTGTGGTGTACTCCACAGTCCCTGGACAGATCTTGATTGTAGTTGGGCTCCCCAACCCCTGCTGCTGGCATCCGTGGTAACAGTGATCTGTGAAAATGTCTGAATTGAACGATCTCTCTTGAGGTTCTCTAGATTCAACCACCACAACAGACTGTCCCTCATTTGTCTTGTGATCAAGATTGTTTGATTGATGTACTTGGACTTCCACTGGGCTAGAAACCCATTTTGCCATTGCCTGCAGTGCCATTGGGACCATCTTACCATAGGTATGCTTGCTGTCATTGATCCCAACAGACTGAGACACTGTCTTGCCGTCAAGGTTGTAGCAAACACTCTGTTCTGAATCTTTGTTTTTAACTTGTGAGCCTTCTCCAGAGGTAGTTTTATAGAGTTCTTGTCTGTCTGGAGACGTGCTCCTAGAAACAAAAAGTCTCATGTAGGCTGCAGCTGGCTCTTTAACATGTTTATCTTCCAACCAAATATCTCCAGATGGTGCAAAAGTATCCGTTTGTGTTGCAGTATGGACTGTCTGTTTTGATCTAGAAGTAATAGGTCGTCCAGATAGTGATGAAGTCTGAGTCCCTTTATCCTCAGTAGCTGCACTAGCGAAACAAGGAGTTTGGTGAACGTCCTTGGGGCAGTGCAGATCCCAAAGGGCAGACATCAAAATTGTAGATGTATTTCTCCCACTTTGAACCTCAGATATTTTTGGAACTGCGGGTGGATCATGACATGCAAATAGGCGTCTTGTAAATCCACCGATATAGCCCAGTCGTTCACTAGTATTATTTTGGTTATGGTGTGGAGAGTTTCCATCTTGAATTTTTCCTTCGTGATGAATGAATTTAAAGTTCTGAGATCCATCACAGGTCGGAGATCCCCGGTCTTTTTCTTTACAAAGAACAAGGGAGAGTACACTCCCTGTCCCCTTTGCTGTTCCGGAACCTCCACTATTGCTCTCTTTGTTAATAGTTCCTGGACATATTCTAGTAATATTCTTCTTTTCTCCTGGTTCCTTGGAATTTTTGTAACTTGTACAATGTTTGGTGGTTTCTTTGAAAAGGTCCAACGATGGCCCTCTGACACTGTCTGCGTCACCCATGAATCTTTTATATTTTCCATCCAGACCTCCTTGAATGCTTGTAGTCTTCCTCCCACTGGTAGTGTCTGGATGGGCTGACCATCAAAAGGACTTCGTCTGAGCCGGTGGTTGTGTGGTTTTCTTTTGTTTGTTGAATCTGGCTAGAGTGGACTGAGAACTCTGCCAGTTTCTACGATATTCCCTTCCTGGTCTGTAGGGTGTATTGGTTCTGTACTTGGCCTGTTGAAAAGAGTTCCTCTGTGGAAACCCCTGTTTCTTTGGCTTGCGGTCCTGGGGAATCATGCCAGATTTGCCTCCCGTCACTTTCTTTATGGCAGAATCCAATTCTTCCCCAAACAAATTCTTCCCATCATATGGGATTTTGCACCAGTCCTGTCGGGAGCTTGGGTCGGCGGACCACCCCTTCAACCATAAGGCTCTTTTAGATATTACCGAATGTAGCATGGCTCTTGTTGAACACTTCAGTATATCTATGGCAGCTTCTCCCATGAAATCTGCGGTTATCTTTACATCATCTAAGGCCGCTATTATTGCCTCCTTATCCGCGTCCGATCTAATGGCGTCTTCTATATTTTGGATCCAGGATCTTAATGCTTCTGCCGCTGACGTCAATGCGACTGCTGGTTTACAAGCCGCCCCTGAAGCGGCATATGACTTCTTCAGTTCGGAGTCTATTTTCTTATCCATTGTGTCCTTAAATGAGGCTGCGTCGTCTCTAGGTAATGTTACATGCTTGGCTAATCCAATTACTGACGCATCAACTTTTGGGGGATCTTCCATCCTTGCCATCTCCGTATCTTCCATAGGATACATCTTATTAAATCTATTGACTAAGCTGGGCTTCTTGTCAACCTTCTTCCATTCCTCTTGCATTATACTTCTTATGGTGTCAAACAAAGGAAATCCTTTGGTCGATTTTTTTATATGGGAATAGTATTCCCTTTGACTCGTCCCTGGTTGTTCCTCCTCATTTTCCTGATGCCATTCAATGGCCTCTCTAATTGCCTTTATAAATGGCTGTACTAAGTTGAAGTTAAAACCAATCATAGATTGATCTTCCTCCTCATCCACATTGTGAGATGGTTCCGGTAAAGCTGTAGTATGGTGCTGCTGGTTTTGCGGAGTCGGTAATGATGCTATATAGTTGCCCATTGATTCTTGGACAGCGTCCTTTATCATTAGAGCGATATCTCTGGGCTGCTCTGTCTCCCTAGCCATAGTATAGAAGCATGCCTGACATACTAGTTTCCCTGTCATGACATCGTCTCTGCATGCCCAGCATCGTTTTCTCGATGAATGTCTATGATCATAACGTCGCCTATTAGGCGACCTGCTGTGATCATGCCTTCTAGACCTCGAACGTCTTTTAGAGCGTGATCTTTTCCTTGACTTTGATCGTGCTCTATAAGAAGAGTAATTCCTGTAGGATCGTCTTGAACGAGATCTTGATCTCGACCTTGATCTTGATTTGGATTGAGGTCTGTGGCTGCGTCCGTCGTTACTGAAACGACAGTAGACAGCCAATTAGTATGCACTCTTTTCCTAAAGAACTAGAACACAGAGTCTATACTTACTGCCCTCTTACCTCTTACTCTGTGGCCGGTCATTGTCTGGTAATCTATGATCCTGGGGTGATGGAGGATCCTGTTCAACACCTACAGCATCCGCTGTAAACATATAAACAGCACTCAGTATATATATATATATATATATACACCTGTTCTACAAAGCTACAGCTATACCTCTAATCTAACTAATCCTACCTAACCTGCAGCTCCAGTCTGTAGAACTATCCAGCGTACCAAAAAAGAACATAAGAGTAACAAATATAGTCAGCTGTACCTGCTTCCTGTCCCTCCTGCGACATAGTGAAGCTCTCTCCACAGCGTGTAGTCCGGGTACGTCCCTGCAGTAGCCATGCACGCAGAGAGTGACAGCGTGGAGACCTAAATATCCCTCCTCCAGAACCCAGCCAATCGCGGCGGCCGAAGGAGGCGGGCCCTGATGAGTCACCAGACTCGCACAAACAAACCAATCCACGCTAGAGGGGGCGTATGCCGACTCCAGCGAGGCCCAATGGGGATTCCACCGGAAGCAGGAAGCGAAAATCAGCGGCAGTGGTGCGCATGTGAAGCGCACGCTCTACTCCATGCCGCCCTATCCTCCACAACCAGGATCAATACCAGGGGCGGCGGCCATTAGCCGCACACACACCAGAGCAGCAACAGGAGGCACAGTTGCTACATACCCCGAGACCGGAATCAGGGATCCCTGCGCCATGCCATTTAGTTATGGCGGTAGGGATATACATAGGAGAGGCCAACCCATGTGTAAGGTAAGAGGAATTTACTTGAATCTTGATTGCAGTATCGCTCGTATCCCATTCACATTCCAGCAGGTGCACCGGTCCATGGAGGTTAGATGAGGTGAGCGAGGAAAAAAGAAAGACTAGGGGAGGAGCTTATGGGAGAAATTTATAGATACAGGTCCTATGGGGGTTAAAGAGGGCGGGGTTTAACCCGATCGTGCTGACATGGAGACATATGGAAAACAAGTTGCATAGTTCTACATTTGTTGGTATATTTAGAATTAGGACTTATTTATCTCATCAGTTTATTTTTCTTTAAATTCTAAAAAAGATGAACTGATATGGATATTTTTGGAATGAAATGCCGTTGTTATAAGACCCCAAAGCATTTAGCTACACCTGTAATTGTAACATAATTATACATTGATACATTATTATTAATAATAATAATAATAATAAATCACACCACAGGAAATGCCAAACCCATCAATATTGTAAATAAAGCTTTCTGTAAAGGTAGGCATGATTTTATTCATTCTGTGGCATTGAATGAGTACGGCGTCCCATACATCACCCTACCAGTAGATTGGAACAGCTCACCAACTTGCTTTTGTTTCAGGAGGAAAGCAAACCGGGACATATCTACAAATCATGGACCCTCCAGCAAAACTTTGCTATAGGGCCCCAGTGTTCACACCCCTTCCCTTGCCTTCTCTTGGTGACCCTCACAGCCTGGACACCCATCTGCCAGGGGGCATAAAACAAGTGTACCCATCATGATCTTTACACCCATAACATGTGTAGTCATGAAAACACCTGGAAGCTGAACCCCTGTATCAGCGGGAGGGAAAGTTAGAAATTAGGGGACCCCTCACAGCCCTGGGCCTCCCTGCAGTTGCAGGGCTTCTCCCCTATAGCTATACTCCTGGAAGCAGAAGTTTAAAAAAAGTGATGTTGGTGTTCGAATTCGTGTTACTGAAATTCGGAAACCCAAATTCACCCATTGCCACACTTCAGCACCCAAACCTGTGGACATGGTCAGGGGGAGTTCACTTATGTGTGCTACATGGGACTCCCATGAAGTGCAATATGAAGCACAAATGCGTGGACTTCCCTTGACCCTGTCCACATGTCTGAGTGCTGAAGTGTGGTGATGGGTGAATTCGGGTAACTGAATTTCAGTAACCCGAATTCAACAACACCAACACTAAAAGAAAGAAGTCTCATGTAAGCAGAAAGCCGCAGGTATTTTGTGACAGAAGAGAAAATAATACAAAAGTTGTATCCTTCCATGTAAATAGGAATAAAAACCTCTGTTTCTCTTGTTTCTAAGGACAGGTTTGTTTTGGATGAGAAGCCAGCAATAAGGTACACTGACTTACAGGAAATGATTCTGTAGTGCTCGTTAGCCATTTACAAACAGTATTTTCAGGATGTCCCTGAATTTTGATAAGCCCGAGTTATCTGAGCCACGCATGTCACCAAGAACGTCATTGTCTGTTTGTAAACATCAGGGTTTTTTTCCGCACAGCCCACATTCAGCCTACGAGAAAATATTTGTTAAAAGCTTTTGAATGGATAAGTCATATCAGTGGCGTTTCCAGGCAAAGGCTCACTACTAATAAACGATTTCAAAAGAATAATCGAAAAATCAAGCAGCCGGATGTACTCCGAAGCCTTTTAAAATTATGAAGTAATTTATTTTCTATGTCTCTTTGTGTCCTCGCAATTAGCCTTTATTTTACTCACAACCGTGCAGAGAGCAGCTACGTGACTTGCCTGATTGGCCAACCGGTATATAAACAAACGCCCACGCATGAACTAAAGCGAAGTCACAAATGCTCATTTTCAGACTGAAAACTGACCCCATGCCAAGAAATCACATATGTATTATAATGGCGTTGGTGAGTTGGGCGTGGGTGAGCTGAATGACTGCTCACACTGCTGCTGCTCAAATTCCCAGCGGCGTTAAGTACTATTCCCCCTCCGAGTAGTAACAACTCTGAAGGAGAAGCCATTTAGGGTTTAGCAATCACCGGAACCGGAATTACCCATGCGCGGGCTGCGGACTATAGCATTACTCTATAGTGGCGCCCAACTCATGCACCACATGGCTCGTGCATGGCGCCAAATCCACCTGCTTCGAAGAATACTGGCTATGGCTATAAGGGCTGGAACCCACTAGGGCATTTTAGGCAGCATTTGGGATCGCTGGCGATTTCCAAAAACGCTTTGCCAATGAAAGTAATCACAGGACAATTGCAATCACAGGACAAGGTGCGTGTTGATCCCACTTTTTCTGCGCAATTCTTAATTTTACTGGTAGCACGCCCAGGCTATGCATATGCATAGGTAGGATTTAGTTAGTGTTAGGTCCCCTCCCATGGAGGAAAGACTTCTTCGACAGTGGGAGGGACGAGTACCTAACAAATTGCATGCAAGCTGTTAGTGGAAACTAACATCCTCCAAGTGGTAGACAGGTTGTATGTGTGCTCATTGTGTATTTGTATCCCATAAGTGGGGTATGCACTTTTTTGCAGGTAAGCATTCATCTGTTTTTAAGTAGCGCTGTTCATTTCTTTGCTAATCACAGGACATGCAGCATTTTGAGCGTGAATGTAAGCGCGTATAAATCGCTTATTAAAGCGATTATGCAGAGCTTTGGGGGGCCGAGTTAACGCGTTTAAAATAAAACTTTAAATACTTACCCGGTGTCTTGATTTCCTTCTTCCGTCCGTAGCTCCGCCCCCTAAAGGAAGAGGTCACAGGCACTTCTCTGATTGGTCATAGAGAAGCACCTATGACCTCTTCCTTTAGGGGGCGGGGCTACGGACCGATAATGGAGATAATAAGGCAAGAGAAAACTTACCTCCACACAGTGAGAGTTATCTTATCTCTCCATTCCTTAAGTTACCTCCTCTGTAGTTAAGTTACCTCCTCTGTAGTTAAGTTACCTCCTCTGTAGTTAAGTTACCTCCTCTGTAGTTAATTAACAGCCTGACCCATATGCAATTGACTTTTTCACCTGAGTTTTCTCCAAGGAAATAATTTTTCATCTTCGATTTTAAATAATTTTCCAGTACTTTTCAACTAAAAAAGTACCAAAAAGTAGGTGAAAAAAGTACTAGCAAAATTATTTTGAGTATTTTCTTGCTTTCTGGGGGCTTAAAAGGCATTTCATTAACAAGTTTTAAAATATCACCTAGGAGAAAACTCTAGGTGAAAAAGTGAATTTCATATGGCCCCCTGTCTTTAACTTTAGAATTCTGGAGTTATTTTAAGGATTAAAGAGTTAACTTAAAGACAGAAGAGTTAACTTTAGTTTTGCCTGAGGTAAAATGTTTCCTGAATACTACATGCCTTATCACCATGGTAACAACTCTAGAAATGTAATTAAAGACAGGAGATAAGCTTAGTGAATTGAGGCCAATGTCTCTAATTAACTTCAAATTTGCAGACATTTTTTGGATTGCTAATGCGAAATTTGAAATTTCCCATTGGCTTTCTTCAGTACGTGAATCACATGTCCGTTGCGATTAAAAAAAGCATACATGCTTTTTCTGCTGAAAACTCGCACCCAAAAAATTTAAACAACAATGCAAGTCAAATGCGTGCCATTGACTTTCATTACATTAGTGGCAAAGGCTAGTGTGCACAACCACAAATCTCATGCAAATTCTCTTATGTGTGAAAGGGGCCTTATACTAAAAAACAAACAAACAAAAAAAAATATATCCAGGCACATCACTTCAAGTTAGCACATTTAAATATGTTATTAGGGAGGTGCTAAAGGGGGTGTGGCCAAAAAATAGCAAAAAACAGTTAGGGCCTGTTTCCACTACACGCAGATTCTGCATGCAGAAAACTGACTCCAATGAATGCCTATGGGAAATCTGCATCAGAAAAATCGCGTTCAGTGGAAACAGGCCCATAGACATTCATTGGAGTCAGTTTTCTGCATGCAGAATCTGCGTGTAGTGGAAACAGGCCCATAACCCTTTGCTCACTCACATGCAAATGTTCAAACAAATGCATTCACATAGATCAATCATCCAGGCACCACTGCTATCCATACAGCTAAGCTAAAAGCTGGTTTCTTAGTTACAAAAGAATGCATTCCCTTGCATAGTCACCTGAGCAGAGGTACCCAGGTAATCGCAGGAGTCCTAACTCTAGCCCTGTAACATGCATAGTGCAGACATGCAAACATTCATTGCATCAAACCTATCTAAAAGATTAGGAGCACACATCCTAACGTCTTCTCCTGGGACAGATAGTGCATCAAGCTAAACTCACAAGGGAGCTAACGAAATATATTCATGTCAGAAGGCGGAGCTGAAGTTACTTTTAAAACATAATAATTAGGTTTCCAGCAATTGCTGGAAGCCGAATTATTTCATTCCCCCACTATCCATGGCGGCCTATCCATGACATGCATATTTAAAAAGTTCAGACCCTTAGGTAACTATTTATGTTTAGTTTGTTTTTTAATTGTAATTTTTTTTTTTCTAAAAATTTTATTTGGGTAATTTTTGGTGTGGGAGGTAAACAGCTAATTTTAAATGAAAAAGAATGTATTTATTGAATAAAAAATGGATGTGGGTGTAGTTTTACTATTTGGCCACAAGATGGCCACAGTCAAGAAGTCCTGGAAGTGTACGATCATGCTTCCTGGAACATAAATGAGGACGGGAAACTTTTTTTACTCAGAAAAACTATCAATGAATGGGAGCTATAATCCCATTCATTGATCGCTGGGCTAACGGCCGGCGGGAGCGCACTCAGCCTATCTAGACCAGAATGTTCGTCCAGATAGGTTTAAGTGGTTAACAATATTTTGCTACAACTTAACCTAACCCTATTCTCACACAGACTCCTCCCTTCCTGAGACTTTACCCTAAAACCTGTCTTCATGATGCCTAACCCTAATACCACCCTTCCTAACGCTTAACCTTAAAACCCCTTTCCTGATGCCTAACCCTTACATCCCCTTCCTCACCTTATAATATTGAACACAATACATTTCAAAACTATAACTTTTAAAAATGATCAATTTCTAAATGCTAAACATTAAAAATGTCACAAACTTTAAAGAGGAGCTGTCAGTCATACTATCTCAGGAAAAAAAACCAAATATATAAGTAGATAAATACTTGCTCTACTTATATGTATTGCACTGTCCACGTTATGATTCCTGTGAATTTTATAAAGGAAAAGTTGAGAATCCTATTCTAGACGGTTTCCATATTTACTGTGGCTATGTTGAAGCCAGTCGTGATGTAATATCCGCCCTTAGTCTCCTCTGCCTGATTTGCCCACCCTTCACTATAAAAATGCATTGTTTCAGCCTGAGAAATTTTGGCCAATCAGAGAGGAACAGAGGTGTGGGAGGGGAAAACAGGAGGGAAAGAGGCTTCAGCCAATCAGGCTGCATTAGTTAAGTCTGAGGGGAAGTAGAGAAGCAAAAAAAGACAACCCAGCATGCCCTGCAACTTCTCTTTTGTGTACCAAATTTTCTGTGTACCAAATAAGAGTCATGTAAACTGGGGAATGAAAATTTATCAACAAGAAAAGTAATTGTGATTTTAACTTTTGGATTGCCTGATTAGCATCCTTATTACTTGTTTTCCAGATAAAAATAAATAATTGATTTTTGATTTTATGCCCGACATTTACTCTTTAAAAACCACTTAACGACCAGCTAACGCCGATAGGCGGCGGCTGGTCGTTTGTGGTTTTAAATGGAAAGGAGGGTGTCTCCGTCAACTGCCTGAGAGCCTCCGATCGCGGCTCGCAGGCTAATTGTAAACACGCGGGTCGCGGCTCGCAGGCTAATTGTAAACACGCGTGGAAGAAATCCCCGGTGTTTACATCAATACGGCGCTGCTGCGCCGTAAAGGAGATCGGCGATCCCCGGCCCCTGATTGGCTGGGGATCGCCGCCATGTGATAGGCTGAAGCCTATCAGAGGCGGCGCAGGACGCATCGGCGTCCTGTGCCGCCCAGATCCGGAGGGAGAGGCAGGTAAGGGGAGGGAGCGCGCAATATCGCTGTAGGGGGGGGGGGCTTTGAGGAGCCCCCCGCTCAGCCACACGGAGTGGCGGCTATCAGACCCCCCCCCCCCAGCAGGTCATCCCCCCTCATAGTGGGGAAAAAAGGGGGGGAAGTCTGATCGCCTGCTATTTACACGATCTGAGCTGCGGGCTGGAGAGCCCACGCAGCACAGATCTACAAAACATAGCCCGGTCCTTAAGTGGTTAAAGTTCTAAATGATAAAAATGTCAAAAACTATAATGTTGCGATTATTTATTTTATTTTATTACAATTTTCTGCTTTGGACGCCTTAAAGCCGATATTTGCATTAGCGCCTATTGGGCGCCTAAATCATCCATTAGCCACTTGCACCCAAAATTTCATGCTCCGCTTTGTGGAACCCTCAGATCCAGGGGCATTTGTTCTGTCAAACCTCTGCATCCCTTATTGCTGATTAAACAGGTTATTTTTTTATATTTCATTCAGAGAGGACAGTTGACTTATGTAAGATTTGAATAACACACATTTCTGAAACACGACCCTGGCATAAATGTAGATGTGTGTATGTATACATACTCATTTGTGTACATTTACCTTCCTCCTGCGTATCTCTAATGATAACTTACTGAGATTTACTCACCACTCTACTCTAATCCTTCCCTTGCTGCGCCTGCTATGCATTTCTCTATTGTTTGTTGTAAATTGCCCTCAATGCTCCCCCACCTCTCAAAGCTCGTGTTTACATACATTCATACAAAAGCACTTTCAGTTTTATACGTTATGCCACGGGTAAATGGCACATAGAGGGAATGTCACATTACCGTTAATAGGTCATCTCTTTTATAGGATTCTAGGAAATCCAAGAGTCAACTTCAGTTAGCACTTCGTAGAAGCTTGTATACAGGGCAATTCAATTCATTCAACATTTCACGTCCGCCCGACGTCCCCTCTGTGTTCAATCACGACAATAGCAAACAGGAAATTACCAGTAAACTGTTTCATCGGCATGGAAATATAAGATGATTGTTTTTGTAGAACACGCCTGGTGTTGTGATGACTGGGTGAGCGTGTGGACTCCTTGAACGCCTGATTGTTTTGAAACGTTCCTCACCAGAAGCTGGAATCATATTCTGTGAGGGTTGGTGGAATTGGTCTTCTTGTTCTCACCACAATTATCTTTTTCGTGAAAGGGGTGCACAAAAAGACACAGGAGTCTTTGAGAACACTCGATGGCGCTTTCAATCAAAGCAGGTTGGCTGGTGCCTCTTTGTATTTTCCGTATAACCATAAATCTTTTAGCCAACGTGAAGAAGCTGGCCATTGATTTCTGACTATTGATAGGAGTTTCCGTAAGGTATACCACAGCATTGGGACAAAGCAGCTTCAACCAGGTTAAAGAGACTCAGGCCCACATGCAATTACATTTTTCACCTCAGTTTTCTCCAAGTTAATAATTTACACCTTGACAATAAAATGCCTTTTAAGCCACCAGGAAGCAAGAAAATACACTGAATAATTTTTGACAGTACTTTTCACCTACTTATGATATTTTTTAAATTAGAAAATGCTGAAAAGTTATTTTGAACACATGATTAACAATGAAATCCTAGCAGATAACTTTGGACTAAGAGAAAAGATGGATTGCATATAGGCCTTAAAGGACCTCTGTCGCGAAAATCTTAAAATTTGCAATACATGTAAACATACACAATTAAGAAGTACGTTTCTTCCAGAGTAAAATGAACCATAAATTACTTTTCTCCTATGTTGCTGTCACTTACAGTAGGTAGTAGAAATAGGACAGAACCGACAGGTTTTGGACTAGCCCATTTCCTCATGGGGGGTTCACAGGGATTTCTTTATTTTCAAAATGCACTTAGTGAATGGCAGGATCTCCGTCCAGCTGGCAAAAACGTGTACGGTGAGCAGGGAGGCTGGCCAGCATCATTGTATAAACATTTTTCAGGAAGTGTCCTTATAAAGAATAAAGGCCATGCTGAGAATCCCCTATGGAGAGATGAACTAGCCCAAAACCTGTTGGTAATGCCAGATTTCTACTACCTACTGTAAGTGACAGCAACATAGGAGAGTAGTCATTTATGGCTCATTTTACTCAGGTGGAAGTGTACTTCTTTGTTGTATGTGTTTTAAATTTTAAGATTTTCGTGACAGTTCCTCTTTAAGAAAAAAAACACCTCTGGGGGATACTTACCTTGAGACCCCCTCTCAAGGTAAGTATCCCCCAGAAGTGTAAGTATCCCCCGCATCCTCCTAAACCTCAGGGATTCAGTGATGGCTTCCCTCGAAACCACAGCCAACAAGGATGTTGGCTGTGGTGGAGGCGCAGCAGTGCCTGCAGTATTTACCTTCCCCGGCTCCAACGCAGGTGCTGTAGTGGCTCTCCGCTCGGGCTCAGGTGGAAATAGGAGCGCCCAATCAGGTCCAGTCTACTGCACAGGCAGGAGATGCCTGTGCCTGTGCAGCCAACAAGGAGACCCCTGTGCCTGTGCAGTAGAGCAGACCCGATCAGGCTCGGCTATTTCCACCAGAGCCCGAGCAGAGAGCTGCTACTGCGCCTGCGCTGAATCGTGGTAGGTAAATATTTACCTCGCTGACATTCGGGGGCTGCCAGCACTGGATCGCCGAGGTTTAGGAGGATGGGAGAAGCCTCATTAGGATCCAGAGGCTTCCCCCGCCAGAGATAAGTATCCCTCAGATGGGGTTTGTTTCTTACACATTTTCTTTACAAATCAATAGTCTATTTTTGTTTGAAATTCCTTTCATTATACTTTTGAAGTGTTCACATTTTAAAGTGTACATAAAGTGATATAATGATATAAACATGTGCATGTGCAGTCTCTAGGCTGTGTTTCTTTTTTCTTTTTCTCACTGTAGGAGTTAGGAAATCAGGGCTTAATATAATAGCTTCCTTTGGAGTCAGACTGTAGCTTTAAGGGAACCCAAGGCAGCGGAAACTGAGGCCACACAGTGTTGTGGGTAGGAGAACAGACACTTACCGCTGTGTCTGCCCCCTGCTGAAACCCTCAGTGTGCCCCGGTAATACCCTCTGTTAGTGACTGTGACTAGATCTAGCTGGCGGCTTTGCCCTGGAAGTAGTATGGTGGTTCATACTCAGTTTTTAAAGTTTGAGAATCTGGAATTAGATTTCCAGGTCGATTCCTAAAAACTTGAAAGACTGCATGTGCCACCATATTACTTCTAGGGCAAAGAGGCTACTTAATACTGGACGTACAGCTGGCTACCTGTACTGGGGGAAAGGGGCACATCTGCTGCCTATACTGGGAGTCTAGCTACTACTGGAGAACACCTGCTACCTATACTTGTGGGCAGGGGGTAATAAATAACAGGGGCATATCTTGTAACCTAAACAGGGGTTGGGGGGCGCTTAAAACTGGCTACCTACACACCTGTATTGGGACGTATCTGCTACCTATACTGAGGAGGTTACCTATATTGAGGCATATTTGCTATTTATACTGTGGAGGCTCCCTAATACTGGGGTACATATGGCTACCTATACAGGGGGGGGGGGTACATCTGCTATCTATACTGAGGGGACTACCTAATATTGGAGTACTGGGAGCACATCTGGCTAGTGGCTACCAATACTGGGGGGCTACTTAATTTTGTGGATACATCTGACTACCTATACTGAGGGAACTACCTTATACTGGGGCGCTGGGGGCACACGTGACTATCAGTACTGAGGAAGCAGGCACATTATGCAGGCACATCTGGCTGTGTATACTAAGGAGAATTTACAGTACTTTATACTGGTGTACTAGGGGCACACCTGGCTACCAATACTGAGAGGGACTGGGGGGTACATATGGTTACCTAATACTATTTGGGACAGATCTAACTATCTACTTCTATCATCAATGTAGTAGGTCTGGAGTGGCAGTGGCACACCTTACCGTATATATATATATATATATATATATATATATATGCATAACTTGGGTGTCAAGCCACACCCAATACATAATAACATAATATACTTCTAATATCACGGGACATGCCTGGCTACCTACCACTACCAAGGACACAGTGTTCTCGGTAGCAACGTTGGTATCTACGATGGCAGGGGGCGATCAAGATCTTTTTTTTGTGGTGGCGGGGAGTCTACAACCTTTCATATCCTCCTACTGGCCTCACTATGGTAGACAGCTTACCTCACTAGGTGTTTGGGTGGAAAGTACAAGGATAATTCTGAGAAACATAAGTGTTAACTGACATCAGCAGTGTTAGGATCCTGGAAGATCTGGGTAGCCCAGGGTTTCCAGATGGTTGGAGTGTGTGGTATGCATCCTGTGCTATAAATTGGTGTGGACATGGTAGGTCAAATGAAATCAAATGTACATGAACCTAGCAGCAGTGTAATCCAAAGATGGTGGTCCTGCCTCGAAAATCTTTGGAGGAAGCTTCAATAAGGAATAAGATCCTAGTCACCATAGAAACAATCATATGAACCATAAAAAATCTATTTTCCACAACATCCACTTCTAAGATTATAGTTAAACAGGCAGATTCATCACATAAAAATTGGGCAGCATGTTACCCCAAAACACATAATTCAGCAGTGTGTGCACCAAACAATACAATTATCAGTATTACCCCAAAAAACATAGCTCCTGGTCCTATGTACAGAAAGGCTCCTGGTCCTATAGAGCCTTCCTTCCCCTCTCTTGAAACCCACATTGCAGCGACAGCTCCTCCGTTTGAATACCCTGCCACGGGAGACTTTGGGAGCCGAGTCCTCCCAGACATACGGCTCCATACTGCACACGCGCGAGTGCGCGAGAGAGGGCGCTTGCGTGTGCGCAGCATGGAGTGGCACCTCTTCGCGGCAGAGAGAGAGCAGTATTTGACCAAATTGGTTGAATACTACTACTGGGGAGCAAGCGCTGGAACAGGGCCCGACAGAGGAGTGGGAAGTCTCTATAGGACTCAGGGCTTTCCCTCTCCTTAGGTAAGTACCGTATCTGGCTTATTTTTTTAATATCAATTCCCATTCACTTTAAACATGATTAAGTAGAATTTCACATTAATAGTGAGAGTGTCCCTTTTACATAACTAAACCCAGTGCCCCTTAATTTCCCAAACATAAATAGTAATGGCCCTCCATAATTAGTAATAAGGCAGAGCTCTGCTCCCAAAACAAATCTCCAACATAATTAGGTCCCGCCCTCCGAATCTCCTACAATAATTCAAGTGATAGCTTCTCTTGTCGGAGTATAGCATAACTCTCACCAACAAGGTATTACAGCCATAACACTTCTTCTTGCACAAAACAACTTCTTACCGCGGGGGATAGATAAAAAAAGGTCAATAGTTCATGTATTTTAGCTCTAGAGCACTTTATAGACTGTTATTGAGCAGAGACAATAAACCATTAAATCTACTTTGTACATATTTAAAGCGGACCTGAACAGCATAATAATCTTTAAACAAAAAACATTTTTTGCTACAGCTGATACAAATCCTACAATAAATCTGCACTGTTTCTACTACCTGTTTTATGGAAGCAGGCATATTGTTAACATCCTGTGCTTTCAAATGAGCTTATCTGCCATCTCTGCCATGGCAGTCATGTGACACAGGGGAGAGAATAAATTACAACTTGTGATTAGACACAAATGAGAGGGAATTAGACAGGCGACATGTGCTAAATACATACAGTGTGCATTTTTCTCTCTTTTCCTTCTGTCCTGTGCAAGAGTTCAGGCCCACTTTAAACATTTTTAGGTGTTAGAGGATAGACACAATTGTTTATCTCATAAGTTTATTTTGACCTTGGCTTAACTTTAATTTCTTATGGCAGCAAGCAAAATGAAATAAGAACTCTCAGTCAAAGCAAAACTTGTTATGAATACTGTGCTGTTTATAAATGTGGTTATTTTGAAGCTTTGGTAGAAAAAAAAAATCACCTGAGCCAGAAAGAGTCTGTGCGGGTGGGGGCACCCTTTAAATGGTTGCTCTCTTAATCTCTCTGCACATACCTCATAATTGGCATGTTGTCCGTTTGATTTGCTGGTATTGATTACCGTTTCAGGCCGGCCATCTCTCCTGAATGGTTTGTTTACTGACTACTCTCCTCCCTTGTTGCAGCCTATTAGTTCATTGTTTCCACAGACAAGTGCTAGTCCTTACAGCAATCTATAACAGTGAATGACCTGGACCACAAATAATGTGCAGATGCTGGAGGCACGTGGCCCAGATGGTAACCATGTCACAGGTTCATACGTCATTAGCCTAATGCACTGTTTACAGTTTATATCAATCATTTCTTGATTGGCTTCCCGTGTGCTGGGTAACAAACGCAGCAAAACCACCAGGACAGCACTGAGGCTCTTCCTGTAAGTAAAACGTTTTTGAGCTACTTCTGTAAGTAAAAATAGCCATGTGGCGATGTCTACTTCAGAAACGTTGCTTTACGACAAATGGTAAACAAAGTGTTTTGAATTCCGGAGAGCTTTGCAAGCAGTTTGACAGCAGGTGATGTGCTTGTTCCATATGTGCTTCTGTTCCACTGTAGAAGGATAACAAGCATTATGTGTTGCTCACTATTTATGATATGTAAATACATACATTTATATATATATATATAATATATATATAACAAGAGCATACTACCTACCAACTTTTCGTAAGCCACACTCCTAGCAGAGCCGGGACAAGGTCCTCCAGCACTCAAGGTTGAGACACCAAAGTGCGGCCCTTCATCCCTCCCACCCCAGCTGTCACACACTGATTGCTATTAGACTAAAAGGCCCCCAACCCCTGCCCCCCCCCCCCCCCCCCAAACAACCTAATCTCTAGTTCTCTGGCTTGCAGTCACTGCCATGAATCCTCTTTTCATATTTCTCTCTGCTTCACACAAAATAGGGGAATGATAGCTGAGTGAGTTGTGCTCCCCCTCCTACACTGCGCCCTGAGGCTGGAGCCTCTCTCGCCTCTTCCTCGGCCCTGACCTCTGGTCACACCCCCGGCAAACCCCTAGTCACGCATACCATAAAGATTTCATAATAAAAATATGTTGTTTTATAATACAAATCACACTGGTCCTTTCTATCCTGCTTCATTTTTCTTCATATTAACACTTGAAAATATGAAATGTATCGATTTAAAAGATGGGAATGAAGTTTAAAGTCGAACACATTTTTCTGAAGAAAAATACACATATTTACAGAGATCTGTAAATCATTCCTGAAAGAGGGACAAATGAAGAAGAAAGAGGGACAAAGGATTGGGTTCCCTAAAAGGGACTGTCCATCCAAAAGAGGGACAGTTGGGCGCTATGTGAGAGTTTGCACCAGTGGGCTGGCAGTCTAGCTGATCTTTCTTGCATCAATAGTGTCTGAATCACACACTTGAAACAAGCATGCAGCAAATGCAGTCAAACTTAAAGAGGACCTCCAGAGTCAAAATGAAAATCCGGTAGCCTGTAAGTAAAACAAAGTTATATTTACTCGAGAAGTCTTGTCCTACGATGCCATCCCGAAGTCCCTGCATCACCCGACATCTCTTTCCCCGGAGAAAAATGCCAAGCTGGTTACTGTAGTAAATAGCGTGACATTTTTCTCTGTGGAGAGAGAGGAGGTAGGGCCAGGCGCCGGAAGTCAGGTAAATATAAGTTTGTTTTACTTACAGGCTGCCGGATTTTCATTTTGACTCTGGAGATCCTCCTTACGTCAAACATCAGTTCTGCATGCTTGTTGAGGGTATAAGACTAAAAGTATTAGAGGCAGCGGATCAGTAGGACAGCCGGGCAATGTGCATTGTTTAAAAGGAATTAAATATGGCAGCCTCCATATCCCTCTCAGGTCAGTTGTCGTTAAAGAGAACCCCAGGTGGCTTGTAAGAATGCTATTTGCACACAGAGGCTGAATCTGCATATAATGCCCAGCCTCTGTTGCTATACAGTGCCCCACCAGGCCCCCCCTGCGCTCTACTGTGCCCCCATAAATCAAACCGCCGTGCTAGCAACACGCAGCGTGTCGCTAGCAAGCTGCTTACATCTGCCCTATCACCCTCGCCACCCCCCTCCCCCCGACTCCTCTATGTCCCCGCTCCCCGCCTGCGTCACTTCCCTCCAATCAGTGGGGAGGGAAGGGACACAGGCGGGGAGCGGCGACATAAAGGAGGTGGGGGGAGAAGCGGGAGTGATAGGGCAGATGTAAACAGCCTGTTGGCGACACGCTGCATGTCGCTAGTAGAGATGTCGCGAACCTCCGATTTTCGGTTCGCGAACACCGTTCGTGAACTTTCGCGGAAGGTTTGGTTCGCGTAAACTTTTGCTAACCACAATAGACTTCAATGGGGAGGCGAACTTCAAAATTTTGAAAAATTTCTTCTGATTGGAAAAATGATAGAAAAGATGTTTCATGGGGTCTAATACCTGGAGGAAGACATAGTTGAGTAAAATACACATTAAAAGTCCCAGAAAAAAATCTGGATTTAATACAAGGCAGTGTTTTAAGGTCAGAAATCTCATTGAATGTTCAATTGCAGGCCTACACTGCTTTATGACACCGGGAATTCTCCCTTCTCCCTCTCTCCAGGGTCACCTCTTCCAGGGAATTGTAGTATTTCAAAATCCAGCTTACATACCGTGGCTGGGAATTGAACCCAGGCTGGGCTGGGAATTGAACCTAGGTCTCAGTGTGCGGTAGGTAACTCATTTAACCACTATACCACCAACAACACTACATGCTGAAGCCAGCCTAGCATGTACCATTATGATCATTCCAAGAGAAAAATTACCTTGCTTAATCCACGGAATTGTACTATATCAAAAGCCAGCTTACATAACATGGCTGGGAATTGAACCCAGGCTGGGCTGGGTATTGAACCCAGGTCTCAGTGTGCAGTAGGTAACTCATTTAACCACTATGGAAGATGAGACCCTCCTCCCTCCGGGAGGAGGGAGAGAGAGAGAGAAGGAGAGAGGGAGAGAGGGAGTGCTAGGAACAAATCTACAAGATCCTAACTAAACTCTCCCTAGCAGAGTCTGTCAGCAGCTGTCCCTTAACTAATTACTGGAGGCAGACGAGTGAGTAAAACGACTGCAGAACCTTGCCTATTATAAGGGGGGGTGGGGCTCCAACAGTGAGTGCAGTCTGATTGGTGACAATGTGCCTGCTGACTGTGATGTGGAGGGTCAAAGTTCTGCTCAATGGAGCATTACGCGGCGAATCGAACTTCCGCAAAAGTTCGCCTTCGCCGGCAAAAGCGAACCACCTAAAGTTCGCCTGGAACCGTTCGCGGGCGAACCCAACCGTTCAGCGTTTGATTTATGGGGGCACAGCAAAGCACAGGGGGGGGGGGGGGGGGGGGCACGGTAAAGGAACAGAGGCTGGGCATTATATTCAGACCCATCCTCCGTGTGCTAATAGCATTCTTATAAGCCACCTCGGGTTCTCTTTAAAGCAATTTGTATTTTTCCCATGCTAATGTCATCTACATAAAAATCACAAGTCCCACCCGCTCAGAGTACAGCATTCCTAGAGACTGTCATTACATGGATGTCACCAAATTAATTCCAGTATTTTTGTTAGAGTTCAAATACTGTCTGCTATGCTCACATATCTGCTCACAGACACTAAAGGTAAGTATACACAATAGATAAAAGTCGCCAAAATGGTAGATAATGACCACTATGGCTCATGACAATTCCCTCTTCTAGTCAGTGTACAGAGGCTGTCTGACGTTTCCTGAAGGGAAACATAACTGAAAAAGAAATTGGCCAGTTAATTACCTGGGGCTTCTTCCAGCCCCCTGAAGTCTTCCTGATCCCTTGCTGTTATTCTGCTCTGCTCTCCCGCTGTCTTACTCTGTAAGTAGGCTGACTCAGTGAGCGCAAATGCACCAGGCTGTACATCCAGCATTCGGAGGGTGACCCCGAGGGAACCGAGCAGCCGGGGATGTCTCCGAGGGACCAGGAATGTTATTACTACAATCTGACTGAGTTCCTCTTAAAAATGTTATTTTTTCACTTAATGTTTATCTGTCATTCTTATATTGTACTTTTCATTTCTGTCATCATGCATCCAGTTTGTGTTTGACAGAATAACAGAGAATACATTTATATCTGAATAATAAAAATGAGTGATTGTTTGCAAATTTCTCACGGTTTGAAAAATTATTTTGACATTCACAGTGTTGTCATCAGCAGCTCAGGCCTCAGGGAGAAACAAATACAAGAGCTGGTGGTGTATAAATGAACGTTTACTTTTACCATAAGCAGCCTGCAAAAGAAACATTAAACATTACCTTAAAGGACCGTTGTCGCAAAAATCTTAAAATTTAAAATACATGTAAACACATATAAATAAGAAGTACATTTCTTTCAGAGTAAAATGAGCCATAGATTACTTTTCTCCTATGTTGCTGTCGCTTACAGTAGGTAGTAGAAATCTGACATTACCGACAGGTTTTGGGTTAGTCCATCTCTTCATACGGGATTCTCAGCATGGCCTTTATTCTGTAAAAAGACACTCCCTGAAAAAGATTTATATAAAGATTCTGGCCAGCCTCCCTTCTCACTTTTTTGGCAGTTGGACAGAGCAACTGTTATTCACTATGTGCCTTTGAAAATAAAGAAAACCCAGGGAATCCCCCATGCGGAGATGGGCTAGTCCAAAACCTGTCAGTTCTGTCAGATTTCTACTACTTACTGTAAGTGACAGCAACATAGGAGAAAAGTAATTTATGGCTCATTTTAGTCTGAAAGAAATATGCTTCCTATTTGTGTACATTTAAATATATTTTACATTTTAAGATTTTCGTCACAGTGGTCCTTTAAAGTGACTAGACTCTGAGGGATGCAGTCTTCTTTTCGGATAGTTAGTGAATAATAAAGTACAGCAAAGTACCCTCTATCTGGCACACGAGGGAATTGCCTGATGCCATATACATGTGCTTGCTGGTTGCAAAATGTACACAACAGCCCCCCCCCCCCATACAGCAGAAAATACTTAGCGAGCCTCCAGGCGCTGTCTTCTACCCTTCCTCTGTAGCTCTTAGGGCTCTTTCACACCAGAGCCCATTTGCTGCATTTTAACGCAAAGTCGAAACTCTGCGTTAGCTAAGTTAAAATGAAAGTCCATAGACTTTCATTTTACCTTTCACACTCGAGCTTTTAATAGTCGGGAGTCGGTGTTTTCCCGTCTGGTGAATTAATAGCTACGGCCGCTGATTGCGTTGCACCACAGCATCCCGACGATACACTGCAGGCTATTCAACGCGTGCAGGAAACGGCTTCTACACACGTTGTCTGATGTGAAAGAGGCCTTAGCGACATGCTGGTTGGTTAGTTGAGACTACTGTTTGCCTGAGTTATGGATAACGGTATTTGCTTCAGTGTTTGTGTGGGCTTCCTCTATGTGTTCTGTTTCCCCCCGCAACCCCCACAATACAGGTAAGTTACTTGGTATCCTCCCCCCACAAGTTGTACCCAAGAATTTTGGCGTATCATAGGGCAATAGGGCCGCGCCCTGAAGGAGCACCACTGCTGAGGGACATAATCGTTCGATTTCACTACTACGAAGCAAAGGAGGTGGTGGCTATGGCGGTAAGAAATGTGAACTCTTACAAATTCCGGGATCACGAAGTGCAAATATTTAATGACATTTCCCCTATTACTTTAGCTAAACGCCGCAAACTCAAACCAGTCACAGCCTTATTGCGAGAGAAGGGCATCCAATATCGGTGGGGTTATCCCTTTAAGCTGATTGCTGTAAAAGATGGGGCCTACCACGCTATCTCCGCACCAGAGGATGCTTCGGATCTGCTCAAAGGTCTGGGACTCAGTATGCCGGGGAAAATACAACATCCTAACACTCCCTCTAGGATCCAGGATCAAAACAGATCACCTCCTTGTCTCTCACCAGAGGTCCCAGTATCTGAAGATAATAAGGCTTAAAATGCTTTATTCCACTATACTTCGGTGGGGGGGTGGGGGGTGGGGGAATCGTTAAAGTTAAGGTTGATTATGTTATATAAGTTATGTAGTAGTAAAAATATAACAGTAATGGTCAGCTGATCGAGTTGGACGTCAGGCGATTCGGCCTGCTGAGCGTCAGTATGTCTTCCCTCTATGGGTGTGCAGTGGGGCGCACCCACACAGGGGTTCACACCACCCCTGTTATGCTAGGTTACCTACTGAAAACACTGCAGTTAGTGCAGTGCTTACTGTTTGTTACAGATTTGCAGCTCAGCTCTCCAGGAGCTGAGGTTTCCTTACTTTTTCTTATTTCTTCTCTTATCTTTTCTTTACTGTTGCTGAATCTTCCTCCTATACTTTCTTACCTTTTTACACTTATCCTGCCAGCCATTTTTGTTCGTAGAGTCATATTTAACAAACCCTGGGTCCACTGTATACCTGATTTACGCACTTTTAACCCTCCATAATGGTGAAATTTGTTACTTTAAATGTTAAAGGGCTTAACTCAGTGAGAAAACGATATCTAGCTTTAAGAGATCTGGAACGAATTGGGGCGGATTTTGTTTTTTTGCAAGAGACACGATTCTCTTCAAAACGACCGGGATATCTAAAAAGTAAATGTTACCCACAATCGTTCTTAGCTAGTGCGCCAGTTAAAAAAGCAGGAGTAGCTTTACTCATACATAATAGATGCCCGTTTCAGGTAAAAAGGGAATACAGTGACCCCAGGGGGCGGTATATTATATTGCAGGGTTCTTTACATGGTCTAGAAATTGTATTGGCGGCTGTATATGTGCCAAATGTCCACCAAATACAATTTTTAGAAAAGGTCTTAAAAAGGATAGAACAGCTCAACTGTTCTAATGTGATATTGGGGGGTGACTTCAACATGATATGTTTTCCTACCAGGGATCGTAAGTCAGTAGAAACCCCATCCAATTTCTCCTCTATCTGCAAACTTTCTAAAAGTTTTAGACAGCTGCAAAGGCAATTTGGGTTGTGGGACTCCTGGAGAGCTCTACATGCAGGGGAAATGGATTACACATTTTATTCTCATTCATCTTCCACCTATACTAGAATCGACCATTTCTTCATATCACCCTCATTATTAAATTCCTTGATTTCCTCAGAAATAGGCCCAATATCATGGTCCGACCATGCCCCCCTGGAATTAACACTCAATTTAACTAACAATCCTAGGCTGCCTTCAGTTTGGAAACTAAACGACAGTTTATTACTAGATGAGGAGATAAATCAGGACATATTGGAAAATTTAGATACCTTCTTTAAGTTAAATACAGGGTCAGTTACACATTTCTCAACAGTATGGGAAACACATAAAGCCTGTATCAGGGGCAAATTTATAGCAATAGCTAGCAGAAGGAAAAGAGAAGCCATACATAAAGTAAATGGTTTACTCCAGCAGATAGCGGAGCTGGAGGAGTCACATAAAAAGCTACCTTCTAAACATACCCATCATAAGCTGGAAGCACTGCATAAACAATTGCTTGACCTGCAATATGTCTCCGCAGAAAGATCTTTGTTTTTTACCAGACAGCTATTTTATGAAAGGGGTAATAGAGCCCATACCATGTTAGCTAAGAAACTACGAGATATGAAAACCCGCAATGTGGTCTATGCTTTAAAAGATAAGCAAGGAGTCCTACATCATGACCTACGCCGCATATCCCAACTATTTAAGGAATATTTTTCCGATATTTATAACCTTCAAGAAAGAGAGGGACACCCAACCCCCCTAGAAAAGAGATGAATGAGTACTTAAGATCATGCGACCTTCCAACCCTGCTTCCCCATCAATTAAACATATTAAATGGCACGATTGAGATAGAGGAGATATCCGAGGTCCTTAAACATGCAAAGCCTCATAAGGCCCCTGGTCCTGACGGATTTACTATGGCCTATTATAAAAAATATCGAGACATGCTACTTCCTAGGCTGGTCACTTTATTTAACAGCTTTTGGGGATTGGATCCCATACCAACTACAATGCTAAAATCACATATGGTTGTGATCCCAAAACCAGATAGAGACCCATTGGATCCCAAAAATTACAGACCGATCTCGTTGCTTAACACCGATTTAAAAATATTTACTAAGGTACTTGCAAATCGACTATCTATACTGATGCCCTCCCTGGTGGAATCAGATCAGGTAGGATTCATTTCGGGACGCTATGCGGGAGATAACATCAGGAGATCAATTAATCTGATAGACCACATTAATGATAATAAACTACCCTCAATACTAATGAGTCTTGATGCAGAAAAAGCTTTCGATAGGCTTAGTTGGCCCTTTCTTTTTCAAACATTACGGGCAATGGGGTTTGAGGGGGCTTTTTTAAATATTTTATTCAAATTATACTCAACCCCCCAGGTAGCATTAAAAATTCCGTTTACCGACCCAAACCAGTTTTTCTCAATTTCAAATGGTACTCGTCAGGGTTGCCCCTTGTCCCCATTACTTTTTGCTTTATCTATTGAGCCTCTGGCTGCAAGGATAAGGGGCAACCCTGACATCTCTGGGATACATATTGGGAGCACAACCTTTAAAATTTCACTTTTTGCTGATGATGTGTTAATATCAGTAACTAATCCATACATATCTCTCCCTAATATGCATGTGGAGCTCTCCAGGTTTGGTTTCTTCTCAAATTATAAAATAAATGATAGCAAAACAGAGGCACTTTCATTTTATCTCCCAACACAAACTGAAAGGGATATGAGGCTGCGGTTTCCGTATAGGTGGCAACCAGATACTCTTAAATACCTGGGGGTCTCTCTACCAAGAGACACAGGGAAGTTAATACATTATAATGTGTCTCCCCTAATCTCCAGAATCATAAAAGATCTAACTAAGTGGAAGAATTATAGTATATCTTGGTTTGGCCGTATGACGGCCTTCAAGATGAATTCTCTACCCAAACTGGTATATGTATTTTCCACAATCCCTATGTGGATACCGCAGTATATCTTGATCCCTCTCCAGAAGGCACTGACAAGGTTTATCTGGCAAGGAAAAACACCCAGGATTTCTAGATCTATACTTACTCTTCAAAGGCAATATGGGGGCCTTTCAGCCCCTAATATCTACAATTACTATGTGGCTAGCCAATTTAGGCAGATGGTGGCATGGTTTGAAAGAAAACCACATGCAAAATGGGCAAGGATAGAATTTGAGGCCTATAATCCATACCACCCTAGTGCTTTCCTATGGAAAAATATTACACCTCCTGTGGAGGCTCTAAGGATCTACTCCTCTCTACGGTCCAACCTAAAATTATGGTCGGTCATGGGGAGACGTATGACCTTACTGCCGCAAACCTCCTCAATGATTCCAATTTTCGGCAACCTTAAATTTATACCAGGTCTTGGACGCACAACTACTTCAATATGGGCCCAAAAGGATATAAGGTTTATTGGTGATTTACTTAACCCCTTTACAGGTAAAATGTATTCCTATGAAGATCTTAAAGAGTAACTGTCAGGCTGCAGAAGCTAATTTAAACCTCTAGTCTCCTGTGTTAAACAGTTTAGAAGGAAGCTAAAAAGACATTACTGAAGATAAAGATCTCTCTTACCTTTGATGTATGCTTATCAGCAATGCTTAGAGCTAAGCAGGACGCAAGCCGCATAACATACTGCAAAGCATTCTGGGGCCCTCCCCTCGGCTGCTAAGGAGAAGACGGGATCAAGTTTCAGCAGCTTCTAAAACTCAGTCCAGCCACAGCACAGATAAATCTCGGGGCAGCGTACACTGCAGGAGTCCGCTATTGTTCCTAGCCACATGGCTCATTAATATTCACTGCAAACTAGTGTTATTCAGTATGAGCTGTTCTGTGATCAGAAGCAGGCAGGACATGACGACACATTTGGCTTCACAAACATGGAACCTGCCATGAGCTGTCAGGAGCATCATTCTCTGCATATACTATATACAAATTCTGTGAAATCCAAACGTGGACAGTGAAATGCATATGTAATGTAAGTACAGCCAATCTTTAGCTACTGATATATGTGTTTATTTTCTCTGAGACCCTATACCTAACAGCTCCTCTTTAAGGACCGTATTGCACTTACAAATGCTAATTATTTACAGTATATGCAGATCCGTCATTTTATACTTACCATATCTTCTACTCTGGAATTTGCTCACAAATCTGAATTAGAAGCAATCATGGACGCTGGCCCCACACAAAAAGGACTCATATCCTCTTTTTACACGTGGCTCAACTCACCTTTACCCTCTGCACCGGATTATAAGCATAAATACATGAGATACTGGGACCAAGAACTGAACTCAGATACCACTTTGGACACATGGTCAAAAATATGGACGAATGCAGCCAAAACGTCTATTTGTGTAACAACGAAAGAAAATATCTACAAGATTATGTTTCTCCGGTACCAAACCCCAGTTAGACTTCATAAATGGAATCCATCAATACCCCCGACATGCTGGAGAAACTGTAAGCTACCAGGAACTATCTACCATCTATTCTGGTCGTGTACTGGAATACAGACTTTCTGGACAGAAGTGATACACTTGATAAAACGACTCACTGATATCACAGTACCCTTAGACCCCTGGATCTGTATACTGGCAAAGCCACTACCTAAATTGAAGTCTCATAGACAGCGGTTATTACACCATTTTTTAACTGCAGCTAGGTGTGTTATATCAAAACATTGGAGAGATCCTCTTCCACCCAATGTTAAAGAGGTACTCAACAGAGTGAAATACATTTATAAATTAGAGCACTTGACAGCTGTTATCCAAGATAAAAAGCATTTATTTGACAAAATATGGGGTGAGATTATCCTGTAATCATATATGCAAAGATATGACCATTACAAAAAGCTGGCAGGACTCTTCTCTTCTTCTCTCCTCCTCTTTTCTTCTACTTTCTTTCTTCTTTCTGCTATCTCTACTCTTCTCTCCACTCTTCCAAAGAATCCGTGGATGTCTGGTCTGTGGGGGTACGTGGAGGGCCAAAATAATAGCTGTAACACAATCTGACTCCTTGAGTCTATGGGAGGTCCGGGAAGTGCCCACACGGACTGGGGGTTCACTCGGATTAAAACAACCTCATCCGATTATAATTTAATAAGCTAGAGACACACATTATCTTATAGCCAGGATTATATTTATATCTCCATTGTAATAAGCTATTAATAACTGTTATATATGTAGACAAAGGTAAAATAAAAGAGGATTGTTATACTATGTTTTTGAAAAATTTGAAAATAAAAAACTTTAAATACAAAAAAGAATTTTGGCGTACATGGCAGTACGTCGCCTGGTCATTTTGGAGCAGTATGAGTCGAATGACGGCTCACCCTACTGCCGCACAAATTCGGTGTGGGGGCTGGTGGTGTTAATTACTATTCCCCCTCTGAGTCATAGCAACTCGGAGGGAGAAGTAATTCGGGTTCCGGCAAGAGCATTACCGGCATTACTGCTATAGCCGCGCTGAGATTGGGCGGTATGCGGTACGTGGCAGGAGCCGAAAAGACCTGCCTCGAGGTCCTGCTGAGGGTTAGTTAGTAGTAGGAAGAGTTTGCTATTCCCTGTAGAGCACTAAGGACTAATGTATACTGCACAGGCACTATATTGTTATTTATATTATTTACATCTAAATCTATACCTGAAGCAGTGGAATAGAGATCACCTTAGTAGCCATAGCAGCTCCTATGGAGCCCAGCATCCGCTTCCTTTTTTTTTTTTTTTTACAATAAAATGAATTCTTTAAGTTTCACTGACCACAAAGGAAAGCTATAGGGGCATGTGGGGGACCACTAGACAACCAGGGAAAGCTCTAGGGGCTCGGGGCCCCCTAAATAATGGGTGGACTACACAATGCCCGAGGAGGGAGGATGAAGAAAATAAAACATCTGGTCCCCTTCTATAAATCAATTCACCTTTGCTCTAGTCGGTATAGGGAGCCCCCTCCATCAACATTTCTAGCAGGAGATACTGCATATAATAATTCAGTGTTTATTTGAGTTTCCTCCATATGTTCTAATTCCCGGAGCAGTGCTTTTCAGCGCTGCTAGATTTGGGCGCAGTCGGCGCCGACATAGACTATAAAGGGATTCAGTCTATAGCGGCGCTCAGTGAGTAATGTCGGAGCCGTCAGCAGACGGAGCCGAGGTTGCTTAAAAACATAATAATTCGGCCTCCAGCAATCGCTGGAAGCCGAATTATTTCATTCCACCACTATCCATGGTGGCCTGGAGGGGGAATAGTAATTAAATCGGCCCGGACTTGTGCAGAAGCAGGATCAGCCATATAGCGCTGTATCCTGCGCCCAAGTCTACCGGCGCCGATTTCAAATGTACTCTCTAATTCCACCCGAAACCCCAAAATACAGTTAAGCTACTTGGTCCCCTCCCCCATAAATTGTCCCCAGAATATGCCCAGAATTTGGTACAGACATTAAATTGTGGTCCTGTTGAGGGTTAGTTAATAGTAGGAAGAGTTTGCTATTCCCTGTAGAGCAGCACTAAGGACTAATGTATACTGTACAGGCACACTATATTGTTATTTATATTATTTATATCTAAATCTATACCTGAAGCTCTGGAATAGGGATTGCCTTAGTAGCCATAGCAGCTCCTATGGGGCCCAGCATCAGCTTACTTCTCTTTTTTTTAACAATAAAATGAATTCTTTACCATTCACTTACCACCAAGGCCTACACTGTGCCCAGGAAAGAGTGAAGGAAAAAAAAAAACTGCCCCCCCCTCCTTTTATAGATCAATTCACCCTTACTCCAGTTGGTATAGGGAACCCCCTCCATCAACACTCCTAGCAAGAGATAATTACTGCATATAATGATGACTACTGCCTATAACGCTTCAGTGTTTATTTGAGTTTTTGAGTTTCTTCCATGCATTATTTTTCCTCCCGCAACCCCCATAATACAGTTAAGTTACTTGCCCCCCCCCCCCCCCCCATAAATTACCCCAGAATATGCTCAGAATTTGTTACAGATATTAAATTGTGGTTGTGCTGAGGATTAGTTAATAGTGGGAAGAGTTTGCCATTCCCTGTCAAGCACTAAGGGCTATTGTATACAGGCGCACTATATTGTTATGTATATCTAAATCTATACCTGAAGCTCTGGAATAGGGATCACCATATTAGCTATAGTGGCTCCTATGGGGCCCTTAGCCGGGGGGCCCAGCATCAAGTGACTTTTTTTTCGTTAACTTTCACAGACCACCAATGAAAGCTTTAGGAGTACGCGAGGGACCACTAAACAACTAGGGAAAGCTATCGGGGCTTGGGGTCCCCTAGACAATGGGTGGCCTGGAGTGCGGGGGGGGGGGGGGGCGCAGAACCAAAAAAATCCATCTGTCCCCCTCCTATAGACAAATTCACCATTGCTCCAGCCGGTATAGAGAGCCCCCTCTACATTCCAAGCAAGAAGTAATTACTGCATATAACATCACATATTTCTTTATTGTTTTGTTGATCTGTTGATTTTCTGACTTTTTTTACATGAGGAAAACATCCGACTTGCTTTGTATGCTTTCCTTTTTTACTGTTTTCTTATTTATTTCTTGAACTTTCATCTTCCGCGGTCTTCATTAGTAAAGTACCTTTACATTATGTACTGCACTCTCTCCATAATTGAACCTTCATCAAAGAAAGGAAACTGAATTCCAATGACTTATTATCTGTCATTAATGTGAGCTTGCTGCAAGGAGATACATGAAAGCCTATAATTTGTTTTGTTATAATCATCAGTATCTGCCCCAGTCTTGCTTTCCTCTTAATATTTGTTCATTCAGTATCTCCGTATTTTCTAATGTGATCATGTCTGGCCTGTTACTAGCTGTCTCTTCTTGGCTTTGTAGTAATAAAAGCATAACGAGCAGAACCAGCAGGGATCCTTGTGGTAAGGCATGTGTATGACTGCAGATGAGCAGGAAATTAGACCTTGTTTCTAAACAGTGAACTGGTAAAGGGGTTCCAGGTCACTCTCTGAACAGATAGTCTGCAGCCCTATTACTCCTTACAGGATTGTCACGGGGGGTGGGAGGATACAGGCCCAAATGGGGGAGTTAGGGGAGTATATATTAAACTTTTAAGGGATACAGCCCTACACTCGTTATCTATACACTCTTGGTGACCCTGAACAGAGAGGAGACCCATCTCGTTAGGCATTGGTAATGGAGGTTAGGGTTAGACATTGGTAGTGGAGGGTTTTGTGTGAGAGTTGGGTTAGGTTTAGCCATAGTAAAATAAAGGTTACCAATATTTTACTATCGGAATCCAGCAGTAGAATGTAGCTAATTTTAGCACCCTTTTTTTCTAGGATCCTTATTTTCATGTATGCATAACAACCACCTGTTTGTGCATGCAGCTGGAGCTGCGGGACTTTGCCTATACTATTATTATTATTATTATTATTATTATTAATTGTATTTATAAAGCCCCAACATATTACGCAGCGCTGGACAATAAATAGGGATACATACATTGCAACAAGGGGTGATGGACAGAGAGGTAGCAAACGGTTATACCACATAGCACAAGGTGATACATGCAATCAGGGTATAAAATGCGTTTTAAACCCATCCTCCCGGCGGGTGTCTTTGACTGCAGGTGGCCCTGAAAGTATCCGTACCTCTGCTGCGCCATCCACCGCTCCATGCCTCACTGCCTCACGTCTCCAACAATATTGCAAGATATATGCCAGACCTGCTGATCTGGATCGTGACGGCTAGGACTCTAGCGGTAGCCTATTATAGGCTGGACTTTTCCTGCACACTTACCGGGACTCTTAACATACCAGGCTTGCCAAGTCTGCAATATTACTACAATGTCATCTCTGCTATGCATATGATTGCATCTGGACAGCCTATATAAACTGATGGGTATCGTATGAACTTTTGCATATACTAACAGATGAATGGTGTATTAACTGTATGCAATATAACCTGGATGCTTCAGCCTTGATTGCATACCATGGTAGCTATTTAAATTCTGGACTTTGTCTAAGGAATTGCTATTTCAGATCTGGATTTTGCATATGCATGCATGCTAATTCATCAATACCTCTACTAATTTGCTTGTTAACAACTACCCTTGGACTTTGCTTCAACTTCTATGAACTGTGATCCCGTGTCATAGTGTAGTGCTATCTAGATGCTAATATCTTAGGCACTTAGCTTAGTGTACTGGATGGTGTGTGAGTGGCGGTGCCGCATTTGCAGCTGGATGGCCATCCTGCATTCTATGTTTAAAGTAATTGTGTGTTTTTTTTGTGTAAGTATCTAGTTAAAAATGTTTTGATATTTTCTTATTTGGACGTTGGTTCTCCCTCCTTCCTCATTTATATCCTAAAGTTTTTTTCTGTGTTTTACAGAGACCCGGCAAAACAAGTCCGAGTTAATCCATGAGAATGGTGTCATTGCTGGGGTAGTAAAATTAAGAAGGACACACTAAGGGAGGGGGGAGACCCTGCCAAAGGCTTACAATCTAAAGGGTGGGGGAGGGACACATAAGGTAGGACTGTGGAAGGGAAGTGCAAGCTAAGCCTTAACTTTAATGGCACAAACATTATTCTTGTGGCCTTTAGTGAGGACCTTTGGCAGATCATACCTTTGAGTTTCAGGGATAGTCAGTCTGAGTGTGTTGAGCATTGTCTGTGAGCTGGTGAGTCAGCAGATGGCTGCTTGTTTGAATATGAGGACATGTTGGATAAAGCTGGAGTTTTGGTTTTAATTGTGGGATGGGAGGTTTTGTACTCGTGTTTTCTACAGCTAATTAACCACTTTACCACCAGCGGTGCGTATATCTATGCTCCTTTTTACACCCTTTCCCCACCAGGAGTGTAGATATACGCATCTCCCGCCGCTGTCCACGCTCCTGCTCGCTCGTATGCATGCTCCCGCACTTGTGCACGCCGCCGGCCGCTCGCTTGGAGATCAATGAACGGGAAAAAACATTCCCGTTCGTTGATCTCAGCCCCCAGCAATGATCAGCTGCTTCTATGAGAAGCAGCGCGATCATTGTGAAAAAAAAAAATTCCCAGCCTTATTGAACGTCCTGTAAGTGTACTTCCGACACTTACAGGTCGCATGAACAAACTACATAAAACTACATCCAAAACATTTTTAATATACAAATACATACTTTTTCACTGTAAATTAACTCATTACCTCCCACACTCCCTAATTTATTTATTTGTTGTAAAAAAAAACATAAATAGTTACTTTAGGGACTGAACTCTTTAAATATTTATGTCAAGAGGGTACAACACTGTTACTTTATAAACTATGGGCTTGTAAATAGGGATGGACGCAAAATTAAAAAAAAAAAGCATCTTTATTTCCAAATAAAATATTGGCGCCAAACATTGTGATAGGGACATAATTTAAACTGTGTAATAGCCGGGAAAAATGGGCAAATAAATTTCATGGATTTTAATTACAGTAGCATGCATTATTTAAAAACTATAATGGCCAAAAACTGAAAAATAATGATTTTTTATTTAGAATAAAATAATTCTTGGCATAATGTCCCACCTAAGGAAAGCCTAATTGGTGGCAAAAAACACAAGATATACGGTAGTTAATTTCATTGCGATAGATAATAATAAAGTTATAGATGAATGAATGGAAGGAGCGCTGAAAGGTGAAAATTGCTCTGGTGCTCAAGGGGTAAAACCCCTCAGTTGTGAAGTGGTTAATAAACTACAATAAATGTTGTGTAGATGATTGTGGTTTGGTGATATTGTGTCACAAACACTTCCTGGGTCCCAAAGCTAAGTTGTCATTGCCTCCCCCTCCCCTCCCCAGCCCTCTTTCCCCCACGAGGCCATTCTCACTCTCCCATCCCTGCAGATTAAGTACAGCAGGGCACTGTTATATTTACCTGCTCCAGCACTGGGTCAGGGCTCCTCTTCTTCCTGGCAGCCACTATCTCTATGCTGCCCAATCACGTGACATGCATCAGGAGATGTCAGTATGCAAGCACAGAGTGTACAGCTGCCATCAAGAAGAGCAGACCCGACACAGTGCTGGAGAAGGTAAATATTACACTGCTCCACTGCAATTACTCTGCAGAAGGGGGAGGAGGAGCCGGCCCTATAATTCCTGCCCTTCCCCAGTCACAGGGGCACAAAGGCCATTGATATGGCTGGGACTGGAAAATCTCTATGCAGAGCAGGGAGCAGCATAGATGGCTGGCTGTCATTATGAGAGCCGTTTCCACCTGGATTGTAATAGTCCTGTTCCCATACACTGTTACTGGGTGTGCAGTTCCTGTATCTCTCCTTGTATTTTTAAAGTGCTGTAAAAAAGGAAGTCATCTTCTGGAAGATGCTGTCACTATAGAGTTGTGAAAGCTGCTGATCCTTCAGAAGAAAGGTGGACAATACAATACTGGGTGATACATTTCCATACATGAAGGTGGCCACACACCATACAATTTTTTAAATATCTGTTCAATTCAAGAATAGCAATCAACTTTTCTAACTGACTGTAACATTTCAAAAATCTGACCGAAATTATGATAAAAATGATTGGAAACTGAGAAAATTGCTTGGGTGTATATATTATTAAACTGACAATCTAACACACACAATTACATTTGAGTAAAAATTGATCAGAAAAATCCACCATTCCTGAATAACATTTTTAAAATAAAAATGGGAAATCTGATCGGATTTTTTGCTCGAATAAAAAAAAAAAAAAAGCTTTAAATTTCTTCAGGAAATCCAATCTTTTTTTATTGAATTGCCATAAAATTGGATAATTTATTGTATCATGTGTGGCCACCTCACTGATTACCAAGTCTCACTGATAAACAATTAGAGAACATATAACTTGAGAAAACACCTGTGAGTGCAGGAAGATGATCAATAGAGATGTCGCAAACATAGTATTTTCTGTTCGTGAACGGTGAACGCGAATGTTCACGAACAGGCAAATCTGGCAAATCTTCATAGACTTCAATGGGCAGACGAATTTTAAAACCTACAAAGACTGTTTCTGGCCACAAAAGTGATGAAAAAGTTGTTTCAAGGGGTCTAACACCTGGACTGTGGAATGCCAGAGGGGGATCCATGCCAAAAGGAGTTGACGCAAAGTCGGGTTTTAATCCCTAAAGGGCAGAAATCACATTATGCAGAGCTCTGGGTGTCAGTGGACTGTGGAGTGTCACACACAGAGAGATACAATAGTACTATCAGAATACAGTGAAATAATAATGCACTGGAGTGGTTCTGTACCTGCAACTTAATGAGGCAAGAGCAGTAGTGTGCACACAGCTCTAGGTGTCAGTGGGCTGTAGAGCGTCACACACACTAAAAGCACAGGAGACCGATGTGCTAGCGCCCTCCAAAGGGGCTGTTTGGGGTGCTTTCACAGCTAGTGAGGAACAAGAACACAAGCCTAGCTAATGCTTTCCCTACCTATCTGCAACAAGTCTGACCCTGCTTTCACTAACAGTCAACAGTCAGCAGAGAACTGATCCAATATGGCCACCCCAACTGCATCATTTTGAAAGGGGGTGGGGGTTCCAGTATGGGGTGCTAGCTGATTGGTTGCCATGTGTCTGCTGACTGTGAGGTAAGGGGTCAAAATTTATTTCAGTGATGATGTATACGGGGCAAACTGAACACGCCATATGTTCGCTGTTCACCGCGAATGCGAACAGCCGATGTTTGCAGAATACTGCTCGCCGGTGAACCGTGCGGGCCATCTCTAATGAGCAATAGTTCATTGCAAGAGATGAATAAACTTTAAAAAAACTGCAAAGTAGATATTGTTCGCACCACCAGCACCAAATAAAGTAGGGATGTGTCAGGATCCAGGAACTAACAGCTTGCGGTTCCAATCCGTAGTAAATAAAGATAGGTCCGGCACCATCCAGTAATATGTTTTTTTTTTGTTTTATTGAAGCATAACTGACATATAGCAACGACATTTTAGAGGACTTACCTCCTTTATCAAGTTCAGTCAGCATCTACAAACATATTCAGCTTGTTACTGCTTATATAGTACATACATCACATCATAGCCAATCAGCTCTGCAATGTCGCATCTTAGCGACCAATCCCCTTCCGTCCACCACGCGGACCTAATGGGGAACTGCTTCTTACTATGCGAAGAGCTGCCGCTCCAATCAGAGAGCTATGGGGGGGGGGGGCTAACAACACGTCGCCAGGAGGCGGATCCCACAACGTTACCCGCAGCGGCGCCGACCAATTGGGAGCCAGCCTCCTGATGACAACACGTCAGGTCACGCCCCAAGCTTGGAGCGGACCTGACGGGAAACTGCATAGCTCTCTTCGCATAGTAAGAAGCAGTTCCCCATTAGGTCCGCGTGGTGGACGGAAGGGGATTGGTCGCTAAGATGCGACATTGCAGAGCTGATTGGCTATGATGTGATGTATGTACTATATAAGCAGTAACATGCTGAATATGTTTGTAGATGCTGACTGAACTTGATAAAGGAGGTTAGTCCTCCGAAACGTCATTTCTATATGTCAGTTATGCTTCAATAAAACAAAAAAGAGCATATTACTGGATGGTGCCGGACCTATCTTTATTTAAAAAACTGCAGTCATGCTACTTCAAGCCTAGATTTTAACCTTTTAAAATCAAAATAAGAATATGGGATTCCAGAAAACTGCTTGTACAATTAAGATGATTGAAAGGATTCTTTATCTAATCAGTTTCTTTTTACTTCAGGTTCTCATTAGAGGGGGCTCTCCTCCAATTGCTGTGACAAATTTTTTAATATAGATGATCTCGCCACAGTTGATTTAGGTGCAGGGAGAAGACAAGAGATGGCTCTCCTTACGCTAGGTAATCTGTAGTCCCTACGCTAGGTAAATGATAGTCATGTCTAGGAGAACTCATGGAGAAGCATGTGATTTGTTTGATTAGCTGATAGATTTGCAAAGCTCTGATTTGCTGTGATCACCTCCTGCTTTAGCACATGATCATAACAAGCAGAGACTTACACACTGTAGAGGTCATCGGGGATGGGTGCTGGATGGGAGGTATGTTTCCCCGATATTTGGGTTGTGGTCCCTTTAAAACCCTGTGTGGTCCTAGGAAGGGAGTCCGGAATTTGAAGCAGCCTGTTTTTTTTTTCTCTTGTCAGGGCCGGACTCCTAGGATGAGAGGGAAGGAAGGGCGGGCCTTCCCATCCCACCTAGGCACATACCTGGTTTGTCAGTACGTCTGAGAGCCTCATGAATAATATGCAAATGTTATGTTAATGATGTATATGAGCAGCCTCACAGGCAGTCTGTGAGGAGTGTGTTGATATGGTAGCATGCTGGCTACTGGATATCCTGTGAAGGAGGAATACTGGACTTACTGGAAGCCAAACCACACGGTGGACTGCTGTGAGTGTGGCTTTGGCCTATGGGAAATTATCCTTACTTTGAACAAACTGGACTTTTCATTACCAAAGCTGACGTAAGCTACTGTTTGTTTTCTTCATTTCTGCTGAAGTAAAGCTGTTTATGTTCTGCTGCCAAATAAACAACCTTTGTTCTATACTTCTGTGTACTGCGTGCTGGCTGCGGCCCCTCTAAACTTCACAACATGTATCACCTGACCAAACTGATCACATGCTTTGTCTTGAGTTCTCCTAGACATGACCATCACTATTCTCCTACTGATTTACCTAATTTCTCCCTCTCTGGATGTAATTCGAGATCCGCCTATTGCCGGCACCCAAATTACAGAGATTTAATGGTGGTGCCCAAATCCGGCACTGTGCGGGCACCGACATGACCTGCTTTGTGTTATTTTTGGGCTGAGGAACTCCCCGCCTTTCCCAAGAACTTATACAATCCTAGTAATGCCACTGCCTATGTTTGTTGTTTATAGTGATAAATGTACTCAAAGTTACACTAATAACAGACATTCCGCCACCATAACAGACTTTAAATTAGAGGAAGAAAAATATTTTTGATCATATCAAGTTACTCAATCTAATCTTCTGCCCGATGGTGCCAAGAGATGACTGCATGTGAACCTTGGCCGGTGCGAAATAGATGACACAAAGTGAGCCGCGACTTGTACTAACATGTTTCTTGATAACGCTGAGAGTCTGTTATTTTGGAATTTTCTAAGTTGGCACGGTGCTACACAGAGGTCACGTGAGGAAAACTTTCAGCAGAGTCTATAACTTTATTTACACAGACTGTTGAAGTAGGATTTCTTGGCAGGACTATGTGATCATCTGTGCCCACGCTCTTCATCTGTATATATCGGTGTAGTCACCCGTGTCACTCTTTCATGAGTCACTCAAATAATCTCTATACTTTACTACATGGTTAACAATTATATATGTCTCTGCCTGTCTTTTCTACAATAACTAATTCGTAAAGGAGAACTATAACCTCCTGAAAAAAAGGTAGATACTCACCTAAGAGACTTCCAGTTTGCTCTCTGCATCCTCTCATTCCACCGCTGGACTTCCTATTCCAGCCTCCGACTTTAAGGTTGAAGAAGCACTTCGGTCTCCTAGTAGTTCCTAGTATTCATGGTTCTGTACTGCACACGCGCAAACACTGACTGGCACATGCACAGTGCCAGTCGGCTGCCAGGAAGGAGCCATTAGCGTATACCCTCTGACGAAGGGTTCCCCCGAAACGGCGCTGTCAAGGTATACCTTGGGGATGTGGTCCAGTTGTTTGCCATAGCATGTTTTGTTGCTTCTTTGCCTATGACTGTATTGATCATTGCTGTATTCATCATGTTATTGATTGCATTATGCTTTTGGTGACTCCCTCTATATCCTAACCTACTGTCAGTTTGCTGTATGCCGTATCTAGATGCTTACTTGTGATGTTCATTTCAATTCATTATCTTTTTTGACTACTTTTTCTATACTCGTCCCTTTGCATATAATGCTGGTGTGCAAGTCAATTTTTATGAGGAAGCGTGTTGCCTCTTCCCTCCATGGCTTCCCAGGTAGTTTAGTGTTTCCTCTTGTTCTCTATATGCAGATTAGGGCCCATCTTAAATCTCAACTGATCCCTGTGCCTGCATCCTCCTCATTACTCTCTGCCCGCTTGATTTCTGCACATCGCATGTAATCACAAGACATGCAGGAAAGAAGGAATTAATTAGCTGGCACTGAGGAGGATGGATGGAGAAATTTGTACCAGGTTAGATTTAAGCTGCCCTGCTGTGCCTTACTCTGCATATAGGATGCAGGAGAGGGGCCCATGAAGAGAGAGGAACGATGATGGGCCCCATTACACCGCTAATTGGCCAGCCCAGTAGAGGGAGGCAGCCCAGGAGACAAGAGGGGGTTCTGCAGGACACGGGACCAACCTGGGGCAGTCCCGGCAAAATCGGGACGGTTGGGAGGCATCAATTACTGCAGTGTGGTATAACTTCAGTAGAGGAAATGAACACTTCCTGGATGAACTTGATGGACAGATGTCTTCTTTCAACCAAACCAAGTGTGTGTGTGTGTGTGTGTGTGTGTGTGTGTGTGTGTGTGTGCGTGCGTGCGTGCGTGCGTGCGTGCGTGCGTGCGTGCGTGCGTGTGGTGTGGTGTGGTGTGGTGTGGTGTGTGTGTGTGTGTGTGTGTGTGTGTGTGTGTGTGTGTGTGTGTGTGTGTGTGTGTGTGTGTGTGTGTGTGTGTTTATTTCCCCTTTCTCCTGGCTGATACAGCTGAATTTCTGAGAGGCTGAATTTGATGGAAGCAACCTTTTTTAAAAACCTAATTATGCATAATTTGGACTAGGGCAAATTACTCTACAAATATGTTTCACAGTGTGGACAATAAATACAGTTCCTTCATACTTTATTGTTGTTCCCCAATAGCAAGACATTACCGTATCAAAAAATGTGACTAAATCAATGCTACTAAATTGCATTCACCCTGTGGTGCAAACCAATGGCTTTCCTTTTCCGCAGATGGGAATACCTGGGCCGCTAAGTGCATATGTTTGAATCACAAGCTGTATAATTTGAGTGCCAGGTAATCAGAATGTCAGCAATGTGCTTTTACCGATGTTCTGCTATTAGTTTTGTGACGTTGCTTTCTGTCCAATGGGTTTGTCTGTAAAAAAAAGTCTTCCTTCTATCTAACTTCTAACCCTAACCTTCTCCCTTTAAACCCTTACACTAGTGTGAACTCCTTACTAACGCGTAACCCTAACCTCCTCCTCTAACATAGATCCCTTCCTGATATTCAACCTTTTCCTCCTCGCCTAATGTAAAATAACTGGACATAAGTGTTTAATTCAACCAGTTTAAGGGACCCTGGGACACCAAGGGACCCCGCGAACTACGGGGGGCAGGAGGATGCCCCTGGTAAGTTCAGATTTACCTTTTTTTTACCTCTGTTCAGGGTCCGTTTATAGAGGAACTGTAACAAAGGAGTGAACTTCATCCTAATCAGTAGCTGATGCCCCATTCTCATTAAAAATCTACATTTTCTCAAATAGATCATCGGGGGGTGGGGGCTGTACGACTGATATTCTGGTGAAACTCCTCCCACAGTGTGATGTCAGGACCTAGGTTCTGATAATTTCCTGTCTGTGAGCCTTGTTGCATTGTGGGAAATAACAGCTGTTACCAACTGCCAAGCAACCAGTATCTCCCCTGTGCGTATGCATATCTTTAAAAAAAAACAACCCTTTAGCTTTTTAGGTTATAGATAATGGCAGTTGGTGCTGTCTGTTTTTTTCAAGTCTGCCAGTAGTAAAGATGATTACGTGCAGGCTGATTGTGGATCACACAACATGAACAAATTACATGACGAATATCAATCATTTCTTGATCCTTCTTCTATTTTATAACGTCTCACATATATAAGTAGATAAATACTTGCTCTTCTTACATAACATTTGTATTGCACTGTCTTTTGATTTTAGTGATTTCTCTACAGTAAAAAAAGAGAAAATCCTTCTTAGCATTCCCCATTTTGACTGTGGCTATTTTGAAACCAATCCTGATGTCATTTCCTCCCTTATGCTAGGTACGCACCATACAATTTTCTGTCAGGTTTACCTGCCAGATCGATTATTTCCAACATATCCAATCGAATTCCTAATTGATTTTTTGATCGTTTTTCCAATCGATCAGACAATCGATTGGAAAAACTTCACATCGGACATGTTGTAAATAATCGATCTGGCAGGTAAATCTGCCAGAAAATTGTATGGTGTGTACCTAGCATTACTCTCTTCTGCCTGATTTGCCCACCTTTCACTATAAAAAGTGCATTGTCTCAGCATGAAAAATATTGGCCAATCAGAGAGGAACAGAGGTGTGGGAGGGCAAAACAGGAGGGAAAGAGGCTTCAGCCAATCAGGCTGCATTAATTGAGTCTTAGGGGGAAGTTTAGAAGCAAAAAAGGACAACCCAACATGCCCTGCATGTGTATCCAATTTTGTGTGTACCAAATAAGAGTCAGGTAAACTGGGGAATGATCATTTATCAACAAGAAAATTAATAGTGATTTCAACCTCTGGATTGCCTGGTTAGCATCCCTATTACTTGTTTACCAGATAAAAATAAAGAATTGATTTTAATTTTATGCCCGACAGTTACACTTTGAAGTGATAGCCAGCACCCTGCTACATAATAGCCAAGCACCGCCACCCGAGCCAGCTTTACCAGTCCAATGCCAGAATATCAATAGGACGTTGAAGCCTGAACGCTGACATCTTAAAGAGGCACTGTAGTGACATATAGTAGAATGCAGTAAATTATTTAGGATACCCAATTTTACAGTAATATCTTATACAGAAGAAAAAACTCAGGGACACCAGGAGCCCAATCTGGTGCAGTATGTTCGATGAAATAGAAATAATTGAAAGAATATGTGAAATACTCCCAAATCAGGGTTGCTACTCAAGAAACCACTGTATAAGCAAGTGGAGAAGGACCATCTCCACTCTGCCTTTCAGGATAGTCTCCCAAACGTGTGCTTTATGAAATATCCATAAAATGAACCCCAGAAGGGTGAGGGTCAAATGGCAATAGCATTGTAGGAGGCGCCCAGTGGACAATCACTGCTATTTGTGTGGTAGGAAAGGAGGTGGGTGTCAGCCTACCTTAATGATGATTAATTGCCACTTGGTACAGGTCATAAATATTTATTTCGGCACAGAAGACTTCATTGCCAATGTTACAGTAATGTTCCTCGTTTCGGCATCATAAACACTTCCTACATCTATATATTGCTTTGTATTGGTATGTAACCCCACCCTCCCCGTGTTACTTCCCTAGGCTGTGTAGCTACATAGAATTCTCCTCCCAGAGCATTATGGGAAACCAGGCATTATTTTCAATGGCTTTGGAATTCTCAGAAACAAAACATTCCGCGGAGCTGCACCAAACAGGACTAAAGATGTCGCCACAGATTACAGAGTGTACTGTAAATCCGGATGAGCAAAGATTTTACAATGGGCAAACAATGATTAAATAATATATATATGAATATTGTAAAAAATAAATAAATAAATAAATAAGCAATTTTACGTTATTTTAACTACAGTTCCTCTTTAAAGGCCATCCAAACCCTAAAATAAAAACAAATAGTAGGCATAGGAATTATACATGTGAGCTAACACCTGATGCAAAGCAACTGCTGTTTGTAACATGCCAAAAGGTTACAACTCTGACAAATACACCAGTGGCTTCCCCTAGATCAGGGGTCAGGAACCTTTTTGGCTGAGAGAGCCCAAAACACCACATATTTTAAAATGTAATTCTGTGAGAGTCATACAATATGTTTCAAACTGGCACAGTAGGGCTCACGTCCCTGTTGCCAGATGATCCGCTGGCCAGACAGGAGACATACCGACTAACAGCTTGTACAATTAGCTAGCTGACTTGGGGGTTGATTCACTTTGTAGGACTAGATCCCCGCACTTTGGCCCAATAGGCTGCCTGTCAAGGGATAGGCAGCCTAATGGGCCAATCAAAGTACGGGGATCTCGTCCAACAAAGTCATTGCACCTGACAGGGTCCTGGGATGGATAATTGGAGCAGCTGTTAGTTTTGGGGGGAGTGTGAGTAAGTTAATAGTGCATGTTACAGCAGTAGCGTGCCTACTTTGAAAATGTTACTTGTGCTGCCACACTAAGCTGTGCTGCTTGAGCAGTGTAGCTTAGTGACTCAACCTCTACTGATTTGTCTGTGAGCCAGATGCAGCCATCAAAAGAGCCACATCTGGCTCCTGAGCTATAGGTTCCCTACCCCTGCCCTAGAGGTTCTTATTGCCGCACACACACAGGACACTTCCTGTCTGTTAGCACGCTAGGTACTGACTTCCTGTGCGAGGCTTCAAGCTTGAGCAATACTAGATCTGAGCTTGATTATGTTGAGTCAGAGAGGTCTTTATGAAACTGTAAAAACCCAGAAGTTTCAGGATTGCACATATTTGTCATGAACTGTTATTACTTTTGTTCAGCTGTAAAATTAAAATGGACTTTCTGAATACTTTTGCAGGCAAAAACCTATGGCTGAACTCCACTCACCAAGACAATAATATGCATATTTTTTTCCATAGTCCATACTGTGTTCAGGACTTACTTTTCTTTCACTGCAAAACCATGAAAAATACAAGCTGCATACTTCCTGACCTTGCTAGAACACTCTATAGACATAATCTCGTCAGGGAAGATTATAGGTGGAAATAACCCTTTATTGTTGGCAGTAAGTGTCCAATATTACTTAGAAACATCATCTGTGGAGGTAAGAATTGGAAAAAAAGCAGGAGAGCAGAACCCAGAAAAGAGGTAGCACAGGTTGCAGTTGTAACCAGCAAGGTGAGGTGACGCTGTGAATGAATAATACAGTGTCACTTAAGAAAAGTGTCATGAGCGAAAGTTTATTTCAGAATTACTTTAAAGATGGTGCCACCTATGACACGTGGCAGCCATTGTAATTTTCTTAATGATTTCCTAGATAAAGTATGGCTTATGTGCCAATACCGCAAGAAACTAGAAAGGGGCTTTGTAATCAATTGCTTTCCTGTCTGCCTAAGAAGCCAATTTAGCTGTGGCCACATGCCAAAGAGAGGCTGTGCTCTGTGTGAGTTGGGGCTTTCCTTGCCTCTTCTTCTTATTCATTAACCAGCAAAACTACTTCAACCTCCAATAGTGGTTCTGATGTATCCAAGCCTGGTATGTTTCAGCTATCTAGAGCTATTTTAGGAAGGGCTTTTGTTGCTTCTATGCAGTCATTTGGCAGCCTCTTTCCAGTCCCTATAACCCCTCCCCCCCTTTTCCTAATACCTAACACTTACCTTCCCCCTTAACATTAATCCCAATCATATGCTTTATTTCAACATACCACTTAAAGTGGACCCAAATTAAAAATACAAGATTTCAGAAATAAAATCTATTTTCTAAATTATAATAATAAATAGCAGCCTTTTTTCAGCTGCATGATGGCAAATATAAATTATTTTACATTTGTTAGAGGAACCCCCCCCCCCCCCCCCTTCCTTTCATATTGTCGGGAAAGAATCCGGCAAACTGGTGAAGTAGATGGTGTCCAGCAAAGGAGGAATTGCTAATGGCTGCCCCCAGTATAACCCTAGCTATGAAAAGAGAAGGGTGAAAAGCCTGCACTGAAATGCTTATAAGCTTGAAGGAGTGTTTATATATCTTTGTATGTGTCAGAGTGATGCAACTAAATATTTTAATTAAAAAAAAAGTTTGGTTTGGGTCCGCTTTAATGTTCACCCCTACATAAAACTTCCTACTTGATGCCTAAACCTAACTTCTTAACCCTAACAAAAAAGATAACCTCCCCCTAAGCATCAACTAACCCTAACTGGGCCTAACATTAGCATAAATCAACTACTGCCTTGGCCACGTTTAATATAGTTTGTGTACGTAGCTTAATTTGGTTACACATTAAAATCCTTTGAGTGTTTTGGTTATAAATTAAAATCCATTGAATGTTACATGCATTTTTAAAGGACAACTGTAACAAGGGGGATATGGAAGTTGCCATATTTATTTCTTTTTAAAGGAACGCTATCAATTAACATGTTTTTTTTTTACCTTGGATTGAGAGAGTTCCTGAATAGCTGGTAAATAATGATGTATACATTTCACTTGCTTATCTCTTTTGTTTACTGCTTCAAATTCCTTTCACTCTTAACTGCCAGTAAGTCTGCTCTATTACTGTATGACGGCAGAGTAAACCATAAGGGGAGAGGGAATTCCCTCACAGTGCATCTGTTAATCTGTGTGTGAGAGAAAGCTCTCAGCAGCTGCCTGTGTCTCTGACTGAACTGTCGGCAGAGAGCAGAGGAAATGTAACTTGTTATAAACATACGTAATTGTCTGTGACGCCCCAAATTTTTTTATTTCAGAGAACTTTTTTTTTGCTTTCAGAGAAGAATACGCTATAGTCTGATACGCAAAAAAACAACACTGGCCGTGCATTGTAGCAGACACCCCTTTTGAGAATGATTTGTTCCAATAAAGCTAAATCCTACACACAATGAATTAAAGCTTTTGAATGTAATTGGTAAATGGATAACGCATGCGGTTAATTGTGAAAGGTGTTTTTGAACTAGCTTTGTGTATGATACAGACTAGACTGTGTTGGAACAGTTTAGACAATGGACAACACAAGTATGTGACAGTAGAGTAAATGGATGTATGAGGAGGAAGGTTGTGAATGGACCTTGCAATTGGTAGAAACAATGAGATATTATTCCAAGCCGTACAAAAAAACACTCTGAGGGATGTAGAATAGGGGGGATTTTGGAATGGTGGGGGGAGATGGAGCTATTAGACTGATAGCATCATCAGGAATCTCTTCTACTTCTTGGCTTCTTCTCTTCTCCTTTTTCTTTTCTCTTCTCTTCACCTCTTCTTTTTCTCTCCCTTTCTCCTTCCTGTCTTCTCCCGTCTTCTTCTTCCCCTTTTTCTTGGCTTCTTCCTTCCTTTCTTTTCTCTTCTTCTCTCCTCTCTTCCTTCTTCTTGCTTCCCTCTTTTTTTCTCTTCTTTTCCCTTTCTTTTTTGTCTCCCTTTCCTCTCTTTCTTTTCTCCCCCTTCCTTATTGTTCTTCGCCTTACTCTTTTTCTTCTTCTTCTTCTTCTTCCTCTTCTTGTCTTCTCCCCTCCGGCTCTACCCTCCCCTGCTTCTCTCCCCTTCCTTCTTCCCCTGATAATCCTTTAGTCTTCTTTTTCACAGCTAACTGTGGGAGAAATTTAAATCCCTAAAACAGTATTATCAATTTAAAACTCTCAATTAAAATAAATGTATTCACTGCAAACTATCATGATCACAAAACTCAACTCAGGAGTGCGGCAAGAAAGAAAATTGCTGCTACACCATTAGTTGAATACTCACAAATCTGGGTGTGTGTGCTGAGTTTGAAGAAGAAGAAGAAAAAAAAAGAATTAAAAGCTTTTGCCTCTGATATTTAACATGAAAAGAAGGAAAATTGTAGACATTATTTTCACATTGCCATTTTAGAACACTTAGTTTTGTAGGGTTCCTTTAAGACAGTGGTTCTCAAACTACGGCCCGCGGGCCGAATGCGGCCCCCGAGGTTTCTTCACAGGCCCCCAAACACAAAATGTATAACTTATAGATGTGGCCCACTGCACCTTTAAATATCAACAGCCAGCATATAGAATAGCAGTGCTGGCACCACCCATCCACATACTGTAGAGGCCAGTGAGCAGTCATTCGATGGCTTCTAATCCAATTCTACATCAGGTGACACTGCTGTCCAGCTGGACGGCAGGTTGTCACCTGGGTATGCTTCACTGTCTGCTGCACAAAGACGTTCTCCGGGTGCTGCATGACTGAATGGCTGCTGTTGGGAGTTCTCCTCCAGGCATGACTGGGGGGAATCAATACCTAGACTTAATGTAATGTTTTTCATCATCATTTTATGTATGTTCTGCCCCCCCCCCCCCTTCCCCGGCAGTCTGAAGTATGTTGATCCGGCCCTTGACCCAAAAAGTTTGGGGACCCCTGCTTTAAGCAATACCAATTGCCTGGCAGCCCTGCTGATCCTCTGCCTCTAATACTTTTAGACCCTGAACAAGCATGCAGCAGATCAGGTGTTTCTGACATTATTGTCAGATCTGACAAGATTAGCCACATGCTTGTTTCTGGTGTTATTCAGACACTACTGCAGCCAAATAGATCAGCAGGGTTGCCAGGCAACTGGTATTGTTGAAAAGTAAATAAATATGGCAGCCTCCATATTCTTCTCACTACAGTTGTCCTTTAACCCTTTAGCAGCCAGTTTATTTGGAGGCTTGCAAATGCTCTAGGGCAATTTATTTTAGCACATTTTTATTTCTTATTTGTTACATTCCCCTGTTTATAATTAGTACTGCTGTAATGTCTATTTATGGCCATTTGTCACAAGGGGGCAGTGTGAGACAATAATAAAGGATTCTGCTTTCAGTTTCTATATTTTCTGCTAGTAGAGAGAGATCAAAACATTCCAAGAATTTACAGCACAAGAAGTTCTGCTCTTTTGAATTTGCTTATAGGTTAATAACATTCATTTTTGGAAGAGAAGACAAATCGGCAGCTATGGCCAAGTCTACGAAGTACAGCATATCAACAAATAATTGGGGAATTTTGCCGCTTGGCATTGCCTACACTACATTGTTCAACGTCCCCCACCTGGATCTGAAACTGCAAAAGTAAACAGCGTTCTTTTTTCCAGTGTGAAAGCTGCTGAAGACTGCCAGTTGACCTTGATATCATCAGCATAACACATCAGATTACTCATTACTCTCAAGCTGCTCACTGTAATTTCTAAAGTACACAGCAAATGAAAGAAATTATTTCTCGTACAGTTGGTTTTTAATGCCTTTCTCTGTTAAATGGGAGAAGAGTTTCACGCACACAGTTTCCTAATTTCCATACTCCAGAATTAATTAGGATAAAATATTTAGAGGAGTTATTATTCTGCGTCTTAATATTCATGATTAATGTGAACAATTTTCCCATCGTGGAGAGGAGATAACTGCCAGCTGGATGACACATTCTACTAACTATCTCCCCGTCGCTGAGAACTCATATAAACTCTAAATAAAATAAGGGGGGGGGGGGGGGTTATAAACTGCCTCATTTCACTTGTTCTATATACACAGTTTGTCAGTTTGTTGTGATAAGTATGCCTTACCTCTCGGGCCATAGTTTCCAGTTTGTACAGAGGAGTTCAGACAGTACTTGAAGAAAACATGAAATGAGACGAGTTTTAAAATGCTGTCATTTTACTTAATTTGTAGTTTTAAAGGGAACCTGTGGTTAGAGGAATATGGAGGCTGTCATCTTCATTCTTTCATATACAATGCCAGTTGCCTGACTTCTCCGCCTCTACACCCTTGTACACACTTTTAATTATGATTGGCCAATCACTGACCAATTTTACCACCAGTATGAGAGCTACACAATCTGTCTGTAGTTTTCAAAATCTATTGACCCTCGTCCTACATGGAGGTGGTACAACTGGTCAGTGGTTGGCCATTCATAATTGTGTACACTGTAAATTATTATTAGCACATTTAATTATGGTTAGTACAGTTTAAATCATGATGTGCACACTTTAAATTAAGATTAGCCAATCACTGGCCAATCATGGAAAATTACACTTTTTAACAGTTAATAATTTAGGACCATTGTAGCCCCTCACACACTCCAATGAGTTCTGGTTCACCATGAGCTTTCTGGTTAGTCTGTACCTCTCGGTGTTACAAGCCCTACTCCATAGAGCCAAATTAATCCATGCCATGCACTGATGAGGATCAAACAATCCGAAACAGTCTGTATGCATGTTGGATTATTATGGCTCTGTACAAATTAACAAGATGACACATCATTGCATTCCAGCGGTTCTGGAGGTGTGTTTAGCTTTTAAGGGTAACAATGGTTAATTTGCATATATTCAGCAGTGTTGCTCTGGGAGACATCTCAAGCTCACTCCAACCTGAATTATCGCAAATTCTTTCTGTTTAAGTATGCAAACTTTTGGTTTAATTTAATTCTAATATGCATTCTTCTGCAGCCAATGACATAAAAAAATTACAAAATGCAAATCCCAATTCTTGTTTTGCAATAAGACACCAAAATCGCAATTTTCATTTGATGAAAAAGTTGCCTGGCAGCCCTTTTGATCTTCCGGCATGAGTAGTGTCTGAGTCAAAACCCTGAAACAAGCATATGGCTAGCCAGTAAAACCTGAGTCAGCTGAGTCAGAGTACCTGATCTGCTGCATGCTTATTCAGGGTCCATGGCTAAAAGTATTAGAAACACAGGATCAGGAGGACTGCCTGGCAACTGGTATTGTCTAAAAGGAATTAAATATGACAGCCTCCATATCCCTCTCACCTCGAGTTCCCTTTAAATGAACCTGGAAACATTTCTTGACAAATATTGAGTCCTTTTTCTTCTTTCTGACAGGCAAACAGCAATTAGCCGTGAAGAATTTCCACTTCATTGTCATTGTTATACAGTGTTTGCTTTGATTTACTAGTTTATTTCGGCATATTTTTATTGTTCAGACCAGGCAAACAAGTTTCCCTACAGAATATTTTGGAGAGGAAATCACTATAAACTTTCCGCATTATGCAACAAGTTTAAAAACAGCAAACAGGATGCTGGCTTATTCGATAATAGACGTACAGTACAGGTCATAGGAAATGCCTACTGGAAACACTGTTTACATACAGTGCACTGCGCTGCCATAGAATATGCAATAACATTCACGGGAAATTAATACTCACAAAAAATAAAGTATGTTTTGCAGAAAACTGTGAGTGGAATTTATGCTACTCAAACCTGTTTCTTCAAGGTGTTCCGAAATGGTGATTGCATATATGTATTTTGTAGCTATGCTGCAATTCCTGGTAATACCAGCCTTGAAAACTCACCAGGTCATGATGACAATAAAAAAACTCAGGAGAAAAGGTTACTTGAATAACATCTGCAACTATGGCGGCTGCGGACACGTAGGGTATAGACGCAGCCGCCTTTGTTCCCTGTTCACAGGCCTCATCCGTTCCATCGGCATCTAGCACGCCGGGAACGGTACTGTCTCGTGCTCATAGGGTCACTGTATCGCGCGCGCGCGCGGAGACAGGATCTTTAAGCTGGAAGATGGCGCGTCGGCTGACCTGCCGGTCAGCTGACGTCAGAGGTGACTCACGCCGCTCGGATTGGCTGATTGGTAAGGGGCGCGGCTGTGAGCTCTCCTCGGCTTCTTAAGCCTTCACTGGTCATTTGCAACTTGTCTGCTGTTGCGAATACACTCGTGTTAGCGCTCAGACCTTAGACTAGTATCCGGTGTGCTTTGATCTGGGAGGAAAACAGGGATTTCACACAAGACTATGACTATTGTTATATTGTATTACTGATAACCTGTGTATGATTCTGGCTATACTCTGACCTTGCTATTGCTTATCGATTCTGTACTTCTGCCTATCTGACTTAGTTTCTGAACCTCTGCCTGATAACTCACTATTCTTCTGCCTCACGTTTCTGTACTGTATCTGCCTCTCAGTTGCCGAACCTTGCCTGTCAGACCTCTCTACTCACCAGTGGGCCCTTGCCACTGGTGAGGTGCTCTTTGATTGATACTCACCAGCTCCTCTGGTGAGGTTCATTTTAAGTTATACAGCTCCTGTGACTGATAGTACCTTACCAGCTCCTCTGGTAAGGTCCAGTTAATTTATTCAGTCACTTGTTGTGCTGATAGTACCTTACCAGCTCCCCTGGTAAGGTTTAGCCAAACTTTATTGTCACTCTTGCTGTTAGTACTTTACCAGCTCCCCTGGTAAAGCCTATTATTTATACTACTGTTGTTACAGCTAGTACCCACAAGCTCCCCTGGTGAAGGCTAACACTGTTATTGCAGCTAGTACCCACAAGCTCCCCTGGTGAGGTCTAGCAGTGTTGTTTCAGATAGTACTCACCAGCTTCTCTGATGAGATCTATCCATTTGTTCTACTGTTGCACCAAACACTTTACACGTCTGTTTCTCAGCCTTCTATACTTGCATTATTGGTGATACTGCAGCTCACCACATAATCGGGTATAGAGTCTGTATTATTGGTGATTCTGCAGATCACACAATAATCAGACGTCTGTGTGCTACACCAATCTTTACAGGCCCATAGTATTTTTTGCAAAAATAAATAGGCCGGCATGATTTCAGTTTGCTTCCCAAAGACTGTGTCTAGCAGTGACATAACTGGGGACCTGGCATGATGCGGTCTCAACTTCTTCCCCTCCTTTCACTCTTAGGGTTCCCCTCCTGAGCTTCCACAGTACCTGCACCTTATCCCCCACCCCCATTTCGCAGAGAAGTACAGTGGTGGTACTGGAATATAAGCTTGTTCATTGCCACGGCCACCATCTGTCCATCTGGCAGCACTGCAGCTCTTTGTCTTGGTCTCCTGCATGTCAGGTCAAGTGACATGCAAGAAGACTTAGGAGACGCCATTGCCACAAAACACTGATCCTTTGTTCGCTCCACTGGCTACCCATAAAATGGAGAAACCTATTCAAGATCAAATCTTTCCACAATTTGGGCCCTGGGTACCCAAACGATCCCACCTACTGCAATCTCACATCAAAAGTATGTAATAACTTGGTCACCCCTAGAGTCCATCTCAAAACCTTTTGGAGACAGAGCCTTCTGTCATGCTGCCCCAACACTTTGGAACTCCTTACCACACCCAATCAGGACATCTCCAACCCTGGAATTATTTAAGTCCAAACTGAAAAACCACCTGCTTAGTCTCACATTTATGAACACCTGATTTCCTCTGTAACACAGTCCAGCCTGCAACCCTGTATTGATGAGACATATCTATGCATTTTGAGACCTACTGGAGAAGAGCGCTTTAAACATTTTATTGTATATTGTATTATCGCTTAACCCATGTGCTGGATCATCTCCAGCAAATAAATGTAATTACCATGATATTTGCCATCCATATCTGTAAGGTGAATCATGTCACATTATTATATGGCAAACAGACTGAAGTAACTGCCTCCTATAAGGGAAGTCAATATTGACAGTGTCAGCAATACATTTTATTGTTGAGTGTCTACACAGCACTTAGGTAGAAAGCCATTTCCTCCAATAAGTCAGTGTTGCCACTGCACAGGATGGTATCATAATGTAAATAATGATCATATGGACGATTTCACATCATTAGACAAATAGGATTTACATAATACAGGCACTGCAAAGTGCAGTCCAATCACCTGTATATATAGAATGAAGCTAAATATTGATGATTAATACTTATCCACCTAAGTAAATATAATGTGGAGCTTTACTCATTCTGATAAATCTAGCTAAACAAAACGTGTTATAACATAAACTACAATGTTAAACAGACATCTGATACACTCTCCAATCACGTCAGGATTTCAGTGCTGGTCACATGACTATTTCAGTGCTGGTCACATGATTAAGGGACATCCGAGGTGAAAATAAACTGATGAGAAAAACAATTGTATCTATCCTCAGTCTCCTAAAAATGACTGTTTTAGATATCCCACAGTTTTATTTTATATTTAAATCTAGTTTTTAAGTTTTTACTGTTTCATTGTCTCTGCTCAATGACACCTTCATTGAAGTATGTCAGAGCTCAAATCTATGAATTATTGACTTTTTTTATCTTCTTCCTGCTCCAGGAAGCCGTTTACTCACAGGAAAATGTTTTATGGCTGTAATTACTTAGCAGTAAGGGTTATGCTATAGTCTGACCTGGTTCGACTCGGGCAGAAACTGTCACTTGCATACCTGATGTTGAACTTTTTCAGGCAGAGATACAAAAAAAGGAACATAGCCTAGTTATTTGTGTGCTAGGCACCGCACCAGGGATGAGCAGAAACTACGCCAGTGCGAATTTACGCATCGTAGTTCGCATCTACGCATCGTAGTTCGTAGGTGATGTTTCAAAACTATGCTTATGAATTTACGCGTAGCGAACTACCGCTACACGTAGCTTACGCCCACTATGCGTATATAACATGTGTATTGCATAGTGAACTACGAATGCGTTGCTCGTGTCTAATTTTCCGTGTGCGATTGTATGCCTACAAATTTACGCATTGGAAAGGGGAATGTACACATAGAAGAGTTCCCGTTGTAAGCATTTAAAGAGGCATTAATGCGTAAAATTTTCTGCATACAGGCATAAGCATCCGCATACACTATGCTTCTCACTACGCGTAATTGCGTATTTTAACGAATAGTCTGCGAAATGCATACGAAGCAAATACTTGATTTCAAAGCCGTAATTTGGCGAAGCGTAATTGCATAAAACTATGCATAGTTCCAGCGTAGCGAAGTTGGCTGACTACGACCATCCCTATAGCAGCATACACATGTCTATCTCATCATGTCACATATCACCTTGATTGTCCTTTAATGCCTAGGCATTAGGAGGATAGGAAATTAGAGAAATCCTTCAACAGGGACAAAAGCCTGAGCATATACAGTACTACAGGAAAAGGCCAAACATAAGCTCTGTCCCAATGAATATTTCGCTTTGTGCTAGAAAGTGTATTTACTCAAATATAAACTGAAGTGTTCTGGTTCCCTAAGTGACTTTTAAAAATCAAATTTCAGTTTATATTCAGGTTAATAGCAAATGAATAACCCCCAACCCCCTATCTACTCATGCATGTGGACAGAGATGGACTAAGCTGTAATGGGGCCCTAGGCAAGGTAGTGGATTTGGGGCCCCTTGTGGTCCTTTTGGTAAGCTGAAGTGGAGAGAGGTCAGCAAAGGTGGCAGGTGGGCCCCTTGACACCCACTAGGCCCCAGGCACCTGCCTAGGTTGCCTGGTGGATAATCCTGCTCTGCATGTGGAGCATGCCGGGGTATAGTTATCTTGTATCCAGTCTTCATTCAGCTGCTGCCCATTGCTGTATCCTTCAATAGGGATGATCAATGAGATGCAAATAATTTCTCCTAACATTCAAATTTCATGTAAATCCTATGCAGCTTGAAATTGGACCAATCAGAATAACATGTCAATTTTTATTGGTCCACGTTCAAGCTGCATGTACAGCAATTTACATGAAATTTGAATGGTAGGAAAAGTATTTGCATCCATTGATGAATGATTGATATACTTCAGAATTAAGCCTTATGGTGACTGTGACATCATACAGCGTAACAACCACAAGACTGATAATAGGATGATATGGGTGAGGGCAGCAGCTGGGTGTAGACTGGGATCCCAGCAGGTGGTCTGAGGAATGGTAACCATATCAACCATCACAGCACACTCTGCATAGATTCTGTGAAGGAGGTGGGAGAGGACCTGGTGACATTAGCAAAAATGATAAGTGGGACACTATAACTACAGCACTATACTAGAAGGAACCCAGTCTAAGCAGCACTACACAGGAACACTATATTGGGGAAGAATCATAAAGGTAAAGGTCATGTGATAATTTATATTTAAAGATACAGTGTTGCCTCAGATTGTTGAACAATAATACACTATTCAACAGCAGTAAATTACCCCCATTTTTAAACAATCTGCAAGATCCCTTTCGGTGGCTCTGAAATCACACACTTATTATTATTATGATTTATTGAATTTGTATAGCGCCAACATATGATGCAGCACTGTACAATAAAGAGGGTTACTGACAATGATAATGGGGTGACAGACAACACAGTTCGTTATGCAAGCCAATAAGCCGTAGGATACACAATATCAGATCATGCGCTGTAGTAGCAGTAGCCAAGAAATTCAAGTTCATATAATTCTGTGGTCAGGATGCACAAAGCGTAGGATACATGAGGGAGGGCCCTGCCAAAGGCTTACAATCTAAAGGGAGGGGCTAGTGACACAATAGGTAAGGGCTGCATTGAGAGGTTCTTGGTCGGAGAGTGACGGCAGCGGTGAGGTGAGGTAGGCCTTCTTGAAGAGGTGAGTTTTGAGGGCTTATTTGAAGGTGTGAAGTAGTGGGGGTGTCGTGACTGCTGGGAACAGTCTAACTGGCTTCAGTTGCTTTGCAGACGTAAGGAATGTTTGATTTCCACCATGCAATCAAAAAGCATCCAGGTAGCACAAAAGTTGTAAAACGTAAAGCACTGATTAGAGGCAGCGCTGTAATTAATTCCTTTGAAAAACACATTATTCATGCTGTCATTTCCACTTTTAAAATCACATTTAGAGTTGATTCTTATTTAAAGAAGAGGAACTTTTAATTTTAGCAGTAATCGTACCAGAATGGATTTAAACTAATTTGCTATTCATCCCAAAATCTTATTATTAGAAAAAAAAGAACCAAAACAACTGGAAACTCACATAAATTAAATATTTCTGTAATAAGCTAGCCTGACGTCTGGGTGAAATAATAGCAATGGCAGTTATGATTGCCCCATTGACTATGTCTATACTTGAGATGCAGAGGCCATTTTTTTTAGCGTTTAGGGAGTGCTTTAAATCGCTAGCGATTTTCCTAAATGCTCTGCCAATGTAAATTGATGGGACAGATTCCACTAGAACGATTGCAATTAAGGAAATCGCAGTTGTAGGACATGCAGCATTTTGGGAGCATTTCCATTCCAATGAATTGTATAGGAGCAGGGAAATCGCTCCCAAAATCGCTTGCAAAACACTATCACAAATCACTAGTGAGTGCAATAGCGCTTTGCGCTTTCTAGTGGATTCCAGGCCTAAGCAATTAATCATATAAAAAGCTGGGTAATCACTAGTGCTGCTGCTGCTTGCTAATAATTGCATGTGCAAACTCAGTTCCTGTGTGCAGGTCTGCTTCAAGCAACTGGCTTTACAGGTCAGGCCACAGATGTGTAAGGACTCAAACTCACTAGCAGCCTTTTCTAATCGCTAGTGATTTGAAAAAGCTCTTGCTAATGCAATGCTATGGGGGATTTTTATAAAATCACATTACTCAAGTGCCATCACACCCACAGCGTTACATTAGCAAGAGCCTTTCAAATCACACAGCGCTCACAAAAGCTGGGTTCCAGGCCTAAAAGTGGCCACACACCATACAGTTAAAACATCCATTTTTCACCAATTCAATAATTACGATCAGTTGTCCAGAAAAATTGAGAGCTTTTCTTTTTGTTTTTCAGTTGATAAATCTGATCGGATTCACTGGCGTAACAATAGGGGATTTGACCCCTGCCGTCGCGGGGGGGGGGGGGGGGGGGGGCTAGGGCCCGTTTAGGGACTTTTGGGGGGCAGGAGCATAATAGGAGAGTGTGGCAGATCGGTGGGGAGGGAGGATATCCCCCCCCCTCACCTCGGGCTCTCCTCTCAGTGCACCCCCTCCTGTAATCATTGGTGGCAGCGGGCAGCAGCGGCGGCGGCGGCAGGCTAAATACATTACCTCCTTCTCGCCGGAGCTCTTCCGTTCTCTAAGAGCAACTTCCTGTTTACACAGGAAGTTGCATGAAGCTCTTAGAGAATGGAAGACCTCTGTCGAGAAGGAGGTAATGTATTCAGCCTGCCGCTGCTGCTGCCCGCTGCCACCAATGATTGCAGGAGGGGGAGCGCTGAGAGGAGAGCCTGAGGTGAGGGAGGGGGGGAATGTCCCCCCTCCCCACCGATCTGCCACACTCTCCTCTTATGCTGCGACCCCTCCTGCCCCCCAAAAGTCCCTGAGCCGGCCCTAGGGGGGCCCGGATTTTTTTTCTTTGCAGGGGGGTCCGGAGATTTCTAGGTACATTCCTGATCGTATTTCCCTTTTTTTCCAATTTTTGGAGACTGGACATGTTGAAAATTTCAGACCAACTTTATCAAGAATTGTATGGTGTGTCATGGATTGTCCATTTCCAATAAATTTTTTTCTGAGCTTTCAATTATTTTATTCATGATTGGGGAAAAAATGAACATAGGCATGTGGTACATTTGTCAGATTTTTGAATTGTTACAATCAGTCAAAAGAATTAATTGCTATTCTTGAATTGAACAGATATTTAAAGAGACGCTAAAGCGAAAAAAAAATATGATATAAAGATTTGTATGTGCAGTACAGCTAAGAAATAAAACATTAGGAGCAGAGAGGTGAGTCTAATATTGTTTCCAGTACAGGAAGAGTTAAGAAACTGTAGTTGTTATCTATGCAAAAAAGCCATTGAACTCCACGACTTTCAAAGTCACAGAGAGCTCTGTCTTCTGAAGCTTGTTATCTCAACTGTCAGTCATTGCATTTTCTTTTTCTCTCTCCAGAGGACAGGTCAATAGTTCACAAGACTGATCTGTAAAATAATTTAGAATGCTGAGTAGTGTGTAAACTGCCAATATCAGAGAATGATGCAATGTTATACAAAAAAACTATATAACTGAAAATAAAAATATGAGAATATTTTCTTAGCTACTAATCTTCTAGTAATTATCCATACTACACAACCAATTCATTATTTCATCATTTTTTTTTTTTCGCTTCAGTGTCTCTTTAAATATTGTATGGTGTGTGGCCAGCTTTAGGCAGTGTTTAGAATTGATTTGCTCCGCCTCTATTGGTGTGATCAACAAGGGTTTCCAGGAACAGCAGAAGAAGCTTTTAACAACAAACTAATAATAGAAACAAAATAAGTATACTGTGAAGAAGAAGCTGCTCTTTATCTACCACCACCTGCTAAACTAGACAAAACATGCCTAATAACTAGGTGGTAATACTAATGGGCCTGCACTGCGGTTAATAAGTGATAGAACAACAGTCAAAATACATAAACCCCACAGCTAAAGTGCTGATGTAACAGATATACAGTAAGCGCATGACATGTTAGTCAGTTATTTATAGATCTGTGTATTCAAACCACAACTATTCTCACAACTTTTATATATTTTCTTTTTAAATGATTTTGAAATGAGTGTTTGATAAGGTGTAGAACCCTTTTGTACTACTGCCTAAAATTCCCAATCAGAATAATAACCGTTCAGTCCCTTATCATGTGATCAGCTCTGAGGCTGGGCTCAAACTATAGCAATCGCAATCACAAACGCCAGTGATTGCGATTTTTCATTCATGTTGTTATGCGATTGTGATTTTTCATTTGCATTGCATTATTCCTCTTAAAATCACCTTGGACTCTTACAGTATCCATTTACCGGTACATACTACACTATATTGGGCTCTCGGTGTCACTTCTTTTGTATCTGTCACATAGGTTTGTCAGGGAGGTTTGAAAGACTGATTTTTCTAAAGAAGCTGTACACAAAAGATCTGTTCCTGCAAAAGATCAGTTCCTGCAAAATGCTTTCATAGTCTTTGATATCTGCAGATCTCATACACACCTTGTTTAACGTACATTTATCTGCAGATTAGAGTGCCGAAAGATTATCTTTCATCTGGCTCGTTTGAGGTCTTTGTGGAACTTTTTTTTTACAAAAATGATCTGCAGATTTTATCTTTGATCTTTCACTTTTCAAAGATGTATCTTGTGTACCAGCTTTAGTATTCAAATGAGTATTCAAAATCTGTTGGCCCTCATATTACATGGCAGTGGCAAAATTGGCAAGTCATCTGCAGATAAAAAAATGGATGTGTGTATGGAGCTTAACAATGGGCAAACACTGAGAAAGTAATATTGTAATGAAGTTATATTAACCTCCTTGGCGGTAACCCCGTGTGTGACACGGGGTAAGCCGCCGGAGGGTGCCGCTCAGGCCCTGCTGGGCCGATTTTAATAATTTTTTTTTTGCTGGACGCAGCTAGCACTTTGCTAGCTGCGCCAGCACTCTGATCGCCGCCGGCCCCTGCCCGATCGCCGCTATCTGCTGCGGCGCGGGCCCCCCCCCCTCCACACCCCAGCGCTGCCTGGCCAATCAGTGCCAGGCAGCGCCGAGGGGTGGCCCGGGACTCCCAATGACGTCCCGACGTCAGTGACGTCGGTGACGTCATCCCGCCCCGTCGCCATGGCGACGGGGGAAGCCCTCCAGGAAATCCCGTTCTATGAACGGGATTTCCTGATCGGAGATCGCCGAAGGCGATCGAAGCGGGCGGGGGGGTGCCGCTCAGCAGCGGCTATCATGTAGCGAGCCCTCGGCTCGCTACATGATTAAAAAAAAATTTTTTTTTTTAAAAACTGCTGCGCTCCCTCCTGGCGGTATTTTTCATACCGCCAAGGAGGTTAAAGAGACACTGAAGCGAAAAAAAAACTATGATATTATGATTTGTATGTGTAGTACAGCTAAGAAATAAAACATTAAGATCAGATACATCAGTCTAATTGTTTCCAGTACAGGAAGAGTTAAGAAACTCCAGTTGTTATCTCTATGCAAAAAAGCCATTAAGCTCTACGACTTTTAAAGTCATGGAGAGGGCTGTTTTCTGACTTTTATTATCTCAACTGTTCCTGAACTGTTTACTTTTTCTCTGCCAGAGGAGAGGTCATTAGTTCACAGACTGCTCTGAAAGAATCATTTTGAATGCTGAGTGTTGTGTAATCTGCACATATTATAGAATGATGAAATGTTAGAAAAAACACTATATACCTGAAAATAAAAATATGAGAATATTTTCTTTGCTGCTAATCTTCTAGTAATTATTCATAGTGCACAACCAATTCACTATATCATAGTTTTTTTTCGCTTCAATGTCTCTTTAAGTAAAGTTTCTCTTTAAATAACATACTTTCTATTTACTTTACCAAATGCCTTTGCAGTTTAATTTAAATTCTAGCAATATCTGGTCTATATAGTGTTTTTTATTATTTCAAATAATGCTCGTATTTATTTATTTTTTTTGTGCAGCAGCAGCAGCAGCAGCAGTAGCATGTGTTTTTGCAATTTGTTTTCACTATTTGTATTCAAGCTGTCTAAAGTTCCAGAGCTATTCAAAGACATACAAAGGAAGAAAATGCAATTCATTATTCCAATCCATCTTGATTTATACTGCCAAGGGCTGCAGATCGTGATTACATAATTTATGCATCATTAAAATGTGAAGCACTCCTACTTGTCAAAGCAAATTTCTGACAAGTGACTTAACATCCTTATGAGTCATTTTTCACCCTCTCCTGGCTGACAAAATGAGGTGTGGTTGTTTTAACCCCTCGCTCTGTCAATGCTTTTAATTTGAAGCAAATACGGCACAGTAAATGTTCCTCTCATTGGCGATAAGGGTTACAAATACTGCCTATTTCACTACTTTTATCAGGAAATCAGAATAAAAATGTGATTTTATTTTTTTTCATTGATGTCCTTCAAATGAAAGAAAAGGAAATGTGAAAGTTTATAAATGAACTTAAAAAATAAATAAGTGGGCAAGCGGGACTAAAGAAAGTAAAAGAAATAAAGGAAAATGAAATTGATTTTGCGCAATAGTCCATATACAAGGTTGCATGTCTGTAATTATGGGCCTGATCCAACTCACTTTTTCTCCTAAGTTTTCTCCTAGGAGATATTTTCACATCTTATCAATAAAATGCCATTGAAGCCCCCAGCAAGCAGGAGCATACTCAGAATAATTGTGATAGCACTTTCTCACCTACTTTTTGGTACTTTTTCAATTGCAAAGTGCTGAAAAGTTATTTTAAACAGAAGATGAAAAATTAACTTCTAGGAGAAAAACTTTAGAGAAATTGGATCAGGCCCTATGTGATTTATAGTTATTCTTACCTGTTGGTTTTAGAATGTTCAATCAATAAAATATGAGATTTTAAATGGTACATGATGTGTAAGTGAGATGAACATGTATTTTTACAGTCCCAGGCCTACTTAGAACTAGTCTCAGCCTGTGTTCCTTTTTTTCTTACTATAGGGGTTAAGAATCCAGGTATCTAAGTGACAGTTTCTGTATAGTGCAGCATAAATCTCACTGTCAGCTTATCAGGGTTGTAAAAACTGTGTGTGAACGAGAAAAATACATCTAAGTGCAGAAAGCAGAAAATAAGTTCAATAGTGCAAAATTAATTTGCAAGGTAGCTGATTAACATTAAAGGATACCAGAGCCCAAAATCTTTGGGGAAAGGGGGGAGCAGGAATATACTACTACCTGTCCTTATGCCCACCACGCCCCCCATTCTCCTATCTGCCCCTGTACCTCAACTAGAAGCCCCCTGGGGTCCTCTTCTGGTCAGCCGGGTCAAGACTTCCTGTGCAGGGACCATCTGGGCTGCACGTGTCCTACAGCGCGTACCCATAGCCGAGAGCACACTGCTTATGCGTATGGCATGCGTAGTGCACTCCCGACCACTGGTGTGCGCTGAAGGACATGCACAGCCCAGATGGCGCCTACACAGGAAGTCCCAACCCGGCTGACCAGAAGAGGACCCCGGGGGGCTTTTAGTTGAGGTACAAGGGCAGATAGGAGAACGGGGGGAGTGGTGGTCATAAGGACAGGTAGTAGTAAATGCCTGCTCCTCCCTTTTCTCCAAAGTTTTTGGGCTCTGGTACCCTTTAATGTTAATCAGCTACCTAGGAAGTCCCGACCCACCCAACCGGAAAAGGATCTCAGGGGGCTTTTAGGTGAGCTATGGGGGACACATAGGAGAATAGGAGGAGCTGTGGGCATAAGGACAGGTAGTAGTAAATGCCTGCTCCCCCCATTTCTCCAAAGTTGTTGGGCTCTGGGGTCCTTTAAGAAGTACCCTCAAGGACCTTACAATGTCAAAACTTTAAGGCCTGGAACCCACTGAAATCCGCAAACGCAAAACGCAACCGCTAGCGTTTTGTCTGAGGGGTTTGCAAGCGGATTCATGTGCGTTTTCGGTCGCGTTTTGCAACAGTGTATTTTTTTGCTCAGCGGTTGTGTAGCGTTTTGCGTTTCGCGTTTTTATCCTGATTGGTCCTGTGAATTATTTTTAATTTTGTAACAGTGTGCTGAACCGCAAAACGCTAGCAAAACCACTCAGTTTAGGTGTTGCTGAGCGTTTCTGCTAGCGTTTCAATACTTTGCATTGAAGCGCTAACGCTCCCAAAATGCTGCAGGTCCTGCGTTTGCGTTTCTGGGAAACGCAAACGCTCCTGTGGAAGTTGCCCCATCCATTAACATCAGCTGAGCGTTTTGGCAAAACGCTAGCATATCGCAGCGCTGCCAAAATGCTCAAAAAACGCTCTTGTGGGTTCCATCCCTAAAGGTAATTTTTTTACCTCTAAATACTAAATGAGACAATTGGATTTCAGAAAACTCCTGATTAGGTTTAGGCGTATAAAAAAATGGGTTATCTCATCTATGAACACTTTGGGCAAGCTGTAAGTATTTTTTTTGTCAAATTAGTATTAGCTAAATGTTAGTTGATGCAGTTTTTATTAATATGTGTATTAATATGTAGATTTTACACAATTCCAGGAACTGTATGCCAACAAAGCATATAACAACAATATACAAACATTCAACACATATATACAGTGGGATGCGAAAGTTTGGGCAACTTTGTTAATTGTCATGATTTTCCTGTATAAATCGTTGGTTGTTACAATAAAAAATGTCAGTTAAATATATCATATAGGAGCACACAGAGTGATATTTGAGAAGTGAAATGAGGGTTATTAGATTTACAGAAATTGTGCAATAATTGTTTAAATACAGTTAAGTAGGTGCATACATTTGGGCACTGTTGTCATTTTATTCATTTCAAAACCTTTAGAACTAATTATTGGAACTCAAATTGGCTTGGTAAGCTCAGTGACCCCTGACCTACATACACAGGTGAATCCAATTATGAGAAAGAGTATTTAAGGGGGTCAATTATAAGTTTCCCTCCTCTTTTAATTTTCTCTGAAGAGTAGCAACATGGGGGTCCCAAAACAACTCTCAAATGACCTAAAGACATAGATTGTTCACCATCATGGTTTAGGGGAAGGATACAGAAAGCTGTCTCAGAGATTTCAGCTGTCTGTTTCCACAGTTAGGAACATATTGAGGAAATGGAAGACCACAGGCTCAGTTCAAGTTAAGGCTCGAAGTGGCAGACCAAGAAAAATCTCGGATAAACAGAAGCGACGAATGGTGAGAACAGTCAGAGTCAACCCACAGACCAGCACCAAAGACAAGATAATCTTGTTGCAGATGGAGTCACTGTGCATCGTTTAACCATTCGGCGTACTTTACACAAGGAGATGCTGTATGAATGATGCAGAGGAAGCCTTATCTCTGCCCACAGCACAGACAGAGCCGCTAAACCCTAAACTGCTTAAAATTCACTAAGGCATTCATGCAGAGGAACAAGTACAACGTTATGGAATGGCCATATCAGTCCCCAGACCTGAATATAATTGAAAATCTGTGGTGTGAGTTGTTGTCCATGCTCAGAAGCCATCAAATCTGAATGAACTAGAGATGTTTTATAAAGAGGAATGGTCCAAAATACCTTCAACTGGAATCCAGACTCTCATTGGAACCTACAGGAAGCGTTTAGAGGCTGTAATTTCTGCAAAAGGAGAATCTACTAAATATTGATTTCATTTATTTTTTTGTGGTGCCCAAATTTATGCACCTGCCTAATTTTGTTTAACCACTTCAGCCTTTAGTGTTTTTTCACCTTATGCAGCTGAGAATGTTTCACCTGCCATTCATTCATCGATAACTTTATCACTAATTATCACAATTAAATAATCCATATCTTATTTTTTCTGCCACCAATAAGGCTTTCTATGGATGGTACATTTTGCTAAGAAATATTTTATTCTAAATGCATTTTAATGGGAATAACTTAAGAGAAAAATGGAAAAAATTCATGATTTGTCAGTTTTCGGCCATTATAGCTTTAAAATAATTCATGCTACCATAGTTAAAACCCATGTATTTTATTTGCCCATTTATCCCGGTTAGTACACCATTCAAATTATGTTCCTATCACAATGTATGGCGCCAATATTTTATTTGGAGATAAAGGTGCATTTTTTCAGTTTTGCGTCCATCACTATTTACAAGCTTATAATTTAAAAAATATTAGTAATATACTCGCTTGACATGCATATTATAAAAGTTCAGACCCTTAGATAACTATTTATGTGTTTTTTTATTGTAATTTTTTCTAATTAAACATTTTATTTAAATATGTTTGGGTGTGTGGGAGGTAACCAGTTAATTTTAAATGTAAACATGTCTATTTATTTTAATAATAATATATGTAGATGTAGTTTTACTATTTGGCCACAAGATGGGCACAGTCAAATTTTTTTTTTTGGCTTCCTGTAATCGTACCTACAGGAAGTGAAGAGGGGCTGTGTAACAGAACTATCATGGCTTCTCCATAAAAGCCAGCAATCGTTCTAATCGTTCTAAGGGACTTAGATCAATGAATGGGAACTGCTTTCCAATTCATTGATCTCTGGGCTATCGCACGGCCCACGCACCCGGCGGTCCCGGCCCTGCGAACCTCGGTAGCTCCGTTTTCTCATGGACGTAGCTCTTACGTCCAGCATGCATATTTGGACGTAGGTGCTACGTCATGGAGGCTAGAGTGGTAAAACAATTATTACACACTTTCTGTAAATCCAATAAACTACATTTCACCTCTCAAATATCACTGTGTGTGTCTCCTATATGATATATTTAACTAATATTTTTTATCGTAACAACCAACATGTTATACAGGAAAATCATGACGAGAACAAGGTTGCCCAAACTTTCACATCCCACTGTATATACTGGATGCTCATTTAAACCCAAATAGCCGCACAACAAACATTTCATTTTTTTATTTTTTATTTTTTTTCTCTCTTTTTTTTTTTTTTTTTTTCCATTTATGTCAGATTTCCCTTCTTTCTCTGCATACTGCATAGACTATCTATCAAGTGGTTTATTATTATTATTATTATTATTATTGTGACGGACGCATCGGCACTTTATTTATCTATTGTTTTCATGATTGATGCAGCAATAAACTTATAATTATGTTCAATACTTAAATTATATAACATGTGTTATCAGGGCCGGGCCGAGGCAGAGACAGGAGAGGCTCCAGCCTCAGGGTGCAGTGTAGGAGGGGGCGCACAATTCACTCAGCTGTCATTCCCCATTGTGTTTGAAGCAGAAATAAATAAGAAAAGGGGATACATGGCAATGACTGCAAGCTAGATAACTAGAGATTAAGGGGTTGGGGGCACTGGGGCACCTCTTAGCCCAATATAAATCAGTGTGTGACGGCTGGGTGGGAGGGATGGAGGGGCGCACTTTGGTGTATCAGCCTTGGGTGCTGAAGGACCTTGTCCCGGCTCTGTGTGTTATGTCTACACTGTGGAGTGTCCTCTGGCTTAGTCCCCCTGTTTGTTTTGTCCCCCTGTTCTTTTCCCCAGTTCTTCTCCGTTTTGATTGCCTGATGAAGCGGGAGCTTTACCCGTGAAACGCATTGCATTACCTGGAGAATCCCTAATAAATAATACGGTTATTTATCAACGGCTCCTTGGCTGGTCTCTGCTCAAGGGAGGTGAATCCACCCACATCCCTCCTTTTTTTAAACATTTTTAAAAGAATTCTTTTATACTTACTGGCGCCTCTGCTGTTTTACGATTACATTGCACAACAAACAGAGTATTTTCCTCCATCGTTTATAATTATCAGTAAACTTTAATAAAATACTTATCCATATCTATGTCCTTATTCTACACAAAACAAACCAACTTCCATAATTGTACAAATGCCAGCTGCCAACTCTAGGTCGGTCAGCTCTCCCCCATGCTCAATGATCTCTAACTCCCAGCCACGTTCTCTGACTTATATAATCCTAACTCATTTGACCTTTTTAACAAGAACCCCCCCCCCCCCCCACCACCACCACCACCACCACCACCACCACCACCATCATCACCACAAAAAAAACTACAAGACAGAGCTCACCCCCCAGACCAGGGACAGACAGTAACTACTGAAAAAGTCGCAGAGAGGCCGCTGCACTCACGTTTTGTAGCCAAATGGGAGCAGGGAATCAAACGCCAAATCCAAGCAAAAACTGTAAAAGATATCCCACTGCACCAGGGGGTTGGGTAAATGTAGAAAAGCTTTATTCTTTATTCCAACATCATAATGTGCAAGTAAAAGCTCACTCGTATTGGAGCATAGTGTGGCTCCTTAATCATAGTACTACTGTGCTGCTGTGCAGTATAATCACAGCAAAACCTGCTGGAGAAAGAGGGGAAAATGTAGGGAGAGAGCCGGATCAGGGAGAGGCACCAGCCACAGACTGACCATTCGTGTTCAGATATTCACCTGCCATAGTGGGTAATCCCTTCGTCATGCTATATCCATCTATCCTGCCATCAAGTTCCTATATATTCTTCTAAATCCATAAACTCGATTCACCACTCCCATATTTGCAAATGTTGAGCTTCTTTATCATCTAACATGCTTGTTAATTCCTCCATCCGCTGAATGTATTTTACTTCTTTAAACCACTCCTCAACAGAGGGAGTCCGTGGTGTCCCCCAATACCTGCCTATTAGAACTCTGGTCGCATTTATCAAGTACCTTATCAAATTCTTGCCAAGTTGCCATAGGCCTTAATACGCCAACCATTTAAATGTAGAAGATAGAAACACACTGGAGGGGTTATTCTCGTTAATTTCTCAAGCAATATTCTTTCACCATTGCCTAAAAAACTGAAGTTTTGATATTCCCAGAAGATAGGCAAAAGAGTCCCCCTTGCCCTCTGGTATCTCGGAGTATGGCACCATCAAGTCCAAAGGTAGGGAACCTAAGGCTTAGGAGCCAGATGTGGCTGTTTTGATGGCTGCATCTGGCTCACATACAAATCAGTAGGGGTTGATTCACTAAGCTACACTGCTCAAGCAGCGCAGCTTAGTGTGGCAGCACAAATACAATTTTCAAAGTAGGCACGCTACTGCTGTAGCATACACTACTAACTTACTCACATTCCCCCAAAACTAACAGCAGCTCCAATTGTCCCACTCTGGACCCTGTCAGGTACAGTGACTTTGTAGGATGAGATTATCCCACTTGACAGGCAGCCTATTGGGCTGAAGTGCGGGGATCTCGTCCTACAAAGTGAATTAACCCCCAAGTCAGCTAGCGAATTGTACAAGCTGTTAGTCGGTATTTCTCCTGTCTGGCTCTCGGGGAAATTGCTTATGTTTCTGAAACTCAAGAGAAGCTGAAGACGTGTCTAAAGCCTCATCTACACGCGTAGATGAGGCTGCGATCCGGTGGCTCAATTAGCTGCCGGATCACCTCTTCCGCGTACCCGCGCGTGCCCGCCGCGTCCCCGCTCGCCGCGCGTGCGCTGCATTCGATTCCCCGCTCGTCCCCGCCGGTGCCGCTTATCTTCCGCTCGATTCCCTGCCATTGTCCCCTCGCGGGGAGCGAGCAGGGAATCGGCGGAAGCAAGATCCGTCCTGTTGGATCTTATCAATCGAGCCGCATCAGCGGCTCGATTGATAAGGAGCATCGCGGCCGCATCTACGTGTGTAGATGCGGCTTAACACTTCCACTGCCTGGCGGATCAACTGTGTATAAATCACCATGGCAAAATGAACATGAGCCCTACTGTCCCAGTTTGAAACATATTGTATGGCTCTCACAAAATTACATTTAAAAATATGTGGCGTTTATGACTCTCTCAGCCAAAAAGGTTCCTGACCCCTGATCTAGTCAGTATTTTGATCCCAGTCCAGGAAATGCTTTTGTAAATAAAGAACACCCTGAAAATCTGTCAGATTTTAACTGCTTATTTTTTTTGCTGGACTACTCCACAACCTGTCGGTTCTGTCCGATATTAACAGCTTACCTGAGGTGGTCCTTGAAGTGCCCTCGCCAGCAACTTACCCCCCTTATGGCCATAGTCATAAAATTGCCTCCGGCATCTATAGGCAATATATTTCGCCCTTTCAAACAATAACGTTTTAAGCTTTTCCCTCTCCCTTGTCAGTTTGCCCATTCATTTTGGATCTAACAACGTTTTATGCTGCCCCTCAAGTGGAGTATTATTAGTCATTAGTTCCACTCTAGCTCTTTCCCTCTCCTTTTTGACCCTACTGCCTTAGTTTTAATATTACTACAGTTTTTTATTTTTCTATATTTTTTGGTAACAATTTTTTGCTTTTGTATTAAATTCCTACAACTCTGTGGATGTTGGGAGAAATATGCATACAGCACGCGTGTGTTCTACATATGGAAAGGCTTCAGACTGTTGGTGTGTTTGAGATTACTTCAAGGCAATTTTCATAAATTAAATCTCGAATCACTTCAAGCTGCTTAAACTTAAAATGAAAAGCATTGCTGAGTCATGGCAAGCACCGCGCATCAAGATGTTAATCTCAGATAAGTGCACTGATATGCAAAAATCACCTGTCTGGTGTGTCATTTGTGTAGAATGTTTTAATTACAGTCTATTTTTACCAACGTCAGGAATGTGCGTGTGTGTTTTTTTATTTTCTATTTCTTTCATTGCAGTCTTGCAAGAACATGCTGTGTTCATATCCTTGATTATAAAGAATCACCACAGCACACCTTACTGTATATTATACAAATAGGTACGTTAAGTGACATTCTCCCAAAATAAGCCCTAAAAGTGTGCTATAGTCATTGCGACCCTTCTACTGCTTCAGACACAAAAGGGTGGATCGGACAGGTTGCCTCACTGAGGGTGCTGGGAGGTGGAGCTTAATAAGGGTGGGGCGGGGGAGAGGGGCTTACTTAGGGTGCTGGGGAGAGAGGGCTTAGTTTCTAGCATAATGTGTCTAGAATGTGTGGGCAGCATGGTGCCATAGTGGACAGCACTCTTGTATTGCAGCACTGGGTCCCGGTTCAAATCCCAGCTAGGGCTCTATCTACATGGAGTTTGTTTGTTATCCCCATGTCTGCATGGGTTTCCGCAAGGCACTCCAGTTCCTCCCACATCCCAAACATGCAGATAACTTAATTGGCTTTCCCCTAAAATTGGCCCTAGACGGCGATGGGCATATGCCTATGAAAGGATTAGATTTTGAGCTTCTCTGAGGGCAGCCAGTGACATGACTATGTAATCAGTGGTGCTCGGATACCACTTTTCACTATCTGGAACTAATTCGGATCCGGATTTCCAGATATCCGATCCGGGTCGGATATCCGAGTTTGACATTTTTAAACCCGAATTGAATTCGGATATCCGACCCCAGTATCCGTCCAGATTCAGATATCCGGATTGAAAACTGGAAATAGACTTTTCAAGGCTTCTTAACCGTTTTAGAAGCTAAAAACATACCACCACCACCTCTCTCTCTCGTCTTCCAGGGATTTGTAGTATGTCAAAAGCAAGCTCACATACATTGGCCTAGGAGCTGTATGTCACACACAGGCTGTCTCCTCACTCTAAACAGCAGCAGCATCAGGGAATCCTCCATGCACACCACCATCAGCAGCTCCTCCTCCCTGGACGGAACTACAGATTAATTGTCAGGCCAGCCAGGGAGGCATCTATTCACAGCGTATTCACAAGAGTTTAGCCAGGATCTTTGGGAAAGGGGGCTTTGGGGAGGGTAGAGGATGCTTTCTTCCTGCTCTGTTAATAAACTAAATTTTATAATAAAAAAATATGTTTCCTGCTACCAGGATGGGGCCCCCTAGTGGCCAGGGGCCCCATAGCAACTACTATGCCTGCTATCCCTATTCCTATGCCCCTGCTTCCCGACTTATCCACAACCGACTTCGGTTGGGTCCTTTGACTCAGGTCCATAAATTCTGCACATGTGCCGTAAATCAAGTTCCCCGTCATCAGCATTGATCTGGGCATGACAGAAACTTCATTTATAGATCTGGGTCAAAGGCCCCGTAGTGCATAAGTCCAGGAAGATTTATAACTAGCCTATGCAGTGCAGAGGAGAAGGGAGACAGAGTCCTGATTGAATGCATTATCTACACAATTATGTTACCTCCTTACTACCCTGCTTCACCTTGGAGGTCCTTTAAGCTTTCCCCTCTACCTCCCAGCAGTGTATACACTTTGGAATATGGCTGCTCACAGGTGCTGCCTGACACTGTAGCTATTCTTTCCCACGGTCTCCCTCCAGTGAGGGTTTCTTGGATTCTTGTGCCACACAGGTGTATTATTCTTTAATACTTTAATATTCTATTGAAAAATATACAACTTCTTCCCCTGAAGAAGATCACATGGTTCCACGAAATGCGTGTAGAGTGTTTCTGAAATCCTTAAAGGGAACCTGAAGCGAGTAAAATTATTAAAAAATAAGCACATAATGTACTTGCAAACGAGAATATTACATAGTTACCTCGCCATCAGTTCTTCTCAGAAGCTCACCATTTTCTTCTTACAGTGATCCCTTCCAGTTCTGACAATATTTTGTCAGAACTGAAATATATCAGTTGCTGTCAGTTATATATCAGCAGCTGTCAGTTACAACTGAATGTGCAAGGTAATGTCCATGTTTCCCTATGGCTCAAGTGGGTGATATTACAGTTTAACAGTGTGCTAACCAGGAAACGGTTATGGGGTAATGGTCATTTTTAAAATGGAGGACAGAGAATTCCATTGATCACAGTGGACAAATGGGACGCAGGAGAGGAGTAGGAGATTGAGGAGTAGACTGCACAGGAGGCAAGTATGACTTGTGTATGGTTATTTTTACTTTTTATTTTCAGTTCAGGTTCTCTTTAAGCTTCAGTTATTGCACCATTTGCTAATTAGAATTCTTTGTTTCATTTAAAAGCTGAAATCTGATTGCTGATTGCTCCGGACCACACTTCATTTTTGCACCACTCATCTTTTCACTTGTCTTAATAAATCAGCTCCAGTTATTTGTGTACTTATATCTGCTTACAAATTGTCAAAAAAAGTACAGTAGAGTCCTGTTAAGCAACTAAATAGCAGTCTCAACCAACCAGCACAAATCAAAGTATCCACAGTGGTGAAGGCTAACTTCTTAGTATGTTTGTGGACTCTGCTCTGCATGAAGACTGGATTCTATGGCTACCCTATGGTTAATATACAGTATTTCTAATTACTGTCTTTTAACATTGAATTCAGAGTTCATGGTATGTATACAGAGCGTACTGTAGTACTGTATTAGCTAGGCCTTTTTTTAAAATTGAGTCTCAAGCAACAAGAAAGCTCACTTATCTGATATCAGCCAAACCCTGTTGGTGTCTGATAACCAAGACTCTACTGTAATAAGCTATTTATTCTCTGAACTTTTAAACAAGACATGACATAGGAATATGTATGTTGTGCTGCTTGCGTGTTTTTCTTAGGCGTTGAAAATCCTCTTTAATTGTTATGCTTCTTGACGTTCAGCAGTGTTCCTGCTCTTTTTATCTGCTTTTCTGAAGAAGGAAAAAAAAATCAAGAATATTGGCTTAGATTTGTAATGCCAACAACCTACGCTTTAATATCTCTCTCTTATCTTCACAACTGTGTCTTCCTACTCATCGACATCCTCCTCTCATCTATTTCAGATTGTTGTGAGTAATTTATAAAGAGATTTTAATAAGTCATATCTTGAAATAGGAGTGTTTTTGTTCTGCCTGCTAAACAACTTGAAGTTTCCTTTAAAGTCCACGTGTCCAAGTATTGATAAACCTACTGTATGCTGGTAGAAGATGAAAGTTAACAACTAGTGTCAAAAATTAATAAAAATAATATTACACTACACAAATGATTTGTCTCTTCCTCACACACAATACAGGGAATAAAACAGCAGGTTCAGAAGGACCTTTCCTCCTAGAAACATACCTGTTATATATTCAGAATATGTCAGTATTTCTAAAGCAAAAAACAACAACAACAACAACAAAAAAGTTATCCCAAGACATTGAAGTTACTCAACACATAAACAAATGAGGAGGAGAGCTCCGTAGTGTGACAACCTTTTAATGAATTGAAAAAGTGCAATACAAATGCACATACTGTGTGGTAATAAAAGCAAGCATGTTTCTTGGCATGAAGCCCTTCAAAAGTACCCAATGGGATGCGACCTGGGAACTGCCGTGGCTAGCAGCAGTTGGAATCCAGTTGGAGGAAGGGCCCTGGGTGCCCCACCAATGAACTTCCATGTGCCGATGTGACGTCACAACGCGTTTTGGCATATCCGCACCTTCATCAGGTAATGTCACCAGCACACACACGTTGGTATAATGGAGCATAAGGAAAAAGTAGTAAGGCGGGTTAATTGCCTGCACATGCGTCCTGATTGGCGGCGTGGGAGTAATGGCCACGCATGCGCCTGCTCAGCCCTGACACAAATATATGGCGGTAAAGTTACTCAACACTCCTATCTATTGGAGATTGGCTTAAGAGTATTTGTACTAAGTAGTAACTAAGAAGTGGTAATTATAATTTTGCATGGTCTTCTGCGTGACATGTGGATGGCTACGTTGCGCTGATTGAATAGTTAGTGGCTTTCTACACTGGAAAGTGGCCATTCACAAGTAAAGAAAAATCTCTGATTGGCCACAAGGGATAAAAACAAATGCCCTTATTGGCCTGACCCAAACAGAACATGTCTCTGGGCCAGAAATTTCATCAGTGATACATTTTATAAGCAGCTGTCAGCTGCAGGATGAGTAAGATAACTTGGGAATAGCTGGGGAATTAGCAACTACTAAAATAGAAAAATAAATCACTTGTAGGTTTCATATTTCTGGCATTACAGATTTGTTTTAATGTATACATAACATAGTAGAAAAGAAGCTGGCGTTATAAGTTAGGGGGGGGGGGGGGGGGTGTCTCTTGAATAAATATAGAAGACTTTGACTACGAAAATCAGAGGTCCAAGAAGTACCACTTCCATGATGTGCCTCTTGTATCCCATAAGAGATTTGCTTAAGTATGTGGGATTGGGACCCTGTATGTTGACTTGGATCCTGACACTTATTCCTCTTTTCATTTACCCATATAGTTAATAGGGTCCTGTTGGATGCCTTCTCACTGGCCAATGGTACGAGGCAGGGATATCCTCCATAATTTTTATTCTTATCCTAGAGTTCCTCCTTTTATTGGATCAGATGGAACCCTGGTATAAAGGGTCTGGTAATTGGTCCCATAACCCACAAACTGCTTTTGCAGATGATTTTATTTTTTTGGCTCTACACCCATAACCTTGCTCTCCAATCTATTCAGCCAAAATTTAGCATTTTTGTAATTACAACATAAAACTTGCAATTACAACATGAAATTGTGGTTTGTAATTATAAGAAAAAATTGTTATTTTATAATTCGTACTTTCAGGTCATAATTTTGCAAAAAAAAAATCATTATTTCATGTTTAATTTCATGTTACTTGTAATTTCAGAATTTCTTGTAAAACAAGAAAAATTACAGGTAATTTAAAATATTATGGGTAACACAAAATCATAATTTTGTATCTTACATGAAAATTGTTCCAGAAAAATACTGGTAATTATGAAAATATTAGTAATTATGAAAATGTCATCACAAAAACAATGGTAATTACGAAAATGATCTTGATTACGAATAAATGTGTGTATGGTCGTAATTACAAAAATTACACAAATATTTTTAAAATCATAATTAGCACATTACGATCATTACTAAGTTTGAGAAATAAAGTGATCTGTTGAACTTCAAAATCAACTCCTCCAAGTCCGAAGCTATGAATGAGACACTGGATAGAGATGCCTTCATGCTAGTGCAGAAAAATCTTCCCTTTTGTATGTAAGACCACAACAATAAAAAATTTGGGGATTCCACAACCCCCCTCTCCCCCCCACAGGATACACAAGATATTTACAATTAACATTTTAAACCATTAAAGAAGAAATCGGTTCAGGGATGCGAGTAGAAAGATATCCACATGGGAAGACATTAGATCCACATACCAATAGTGATCTAGGATTTCACCTCTTGCGTCTCTAAAAGGTTTCCCCTTTTTTCCTTCCTGGCACGGAGAGTTCTTTTTTGGGACCTGGAAGAGGGGCCCTGTTGTTAAAATGATTCATCTATTGAATGGAAGAGAGTTTAAGTTTCTTCAGACTCTAAGAAGTGAATACAGAAAATTTGCCTTAAATATTTGGTGATACGGGCAACTTTTTGATTTGTACACAACACAATTTTGCATAACTTTTGTACTTTATACATTGGAATTCTGTGATTTCCAACTTGTAACACAAAGTTGCGAAACTCCAATATGAATTTCAGAATTTTGAATTCTGTGAAATCCTTGATCTTATTTCTACCTACTGGCATTAAGTGTGAAAGCTTAACTACAATTCACACCTTCAACCAAGTAAGTTGAATAACTGGATGAATATTTGGGTGATGATTAAAGAGGAGCAGGTGAGAGTGAAATTGAAACTGAAATTGTTCGCTCCACTTTGGTCACAGCACTGCTTGCCACTATACATCTTCTTGATACTATGAGGTGGGCGCTGGCCACGCTTGGGGGGGGTCGCCTGCGCCACCCAGCATCCCCCTCCGGGGTGCCGCTGTGGTTCCCAGGCAGTGAGAGAGCCTGGGACCCCGCAGTCCCCCCGGTTGTATGGGGGCATTGGGAAGCCTCCCTGTGGCGCTCCTGGATAGTGCTAATGTAGCATGAACTAATTCCCGTAGGGCGACCGTTTTGCTGTATTGGTATTTTGACCCTGCATAGTTTGGCATGCGAAAGCAAATGCACATTTGCATGAGCATTGCCTCATGAATAGCCAATTAGGCCAGATTTGTAAAGCCAGACTTGCTAAGGTTAAACTTGGTGTTTGAGCACGCATACATTTTCTCATGGAAAGCATTTTCTGCAGTTACATCCTTTGGAGGCAGGTGGTGGATGGCTTGCTCTGGTGGTGTGAGCCCTGGAGTGAGTTGTCTGCGCCTGTCCCCCCCCTGGAGTGTTGTATGTGAGCCAGCCCTGAGCTCTAAAGCTCGGGGTGACCCATGCTTCACTCCTTTCTCATGTGGGGCCCCCAAGTTAATGCGCATGTAGCAGAACGCAATGGAAGTTAAGGTAAGTGCCTGTTTTTAATATTAGGAGGTGGGTGCGGATGGCTCGCTCCTGCGCAGGCCACGCTTGTGGGGGTTACCTGCACCACCCAGCATCCCCCTCCGGGGTGCCGCTGTGGTTCCCAGGCAGTGAGAGAGCCTGGGAACCCGCGGTCCCCCCGGTTGTATGGGGGCATTGGAAAGCCTCCCTGTGGTGCTCCTGGATAGTGCTAATGTGGCATGAACTAATTCCCGCAGGGCGACCGCTTTGCGGTATTGGTTTTTTGACCCTGCATAGTTTGGCATGCGAAAGCAAATGCACATTTGCATGAGCATTGCCTCATGAATAGCCAATTAGGCCAGATTTGCAAAGCCAGACTTGCTAGGGTTAAACTTGGTGTTTGAGCACGCATACATTTTCTCATGGAAAGCATCCTATGTTTAGTGTGCAGGGGAATAATATTCCCCACCCCAGCTTGTGTATGTGGACATTTTGCTAAACTTCTTGGTTCCCAAAGTAAGTCACACAGTTATGTGAATTATTTATGCCTATTACTTTCTTGTTGCTCCTTGACTTCCACTGAACTGAGGTTGCTGCATGGGTTAGTGGTAAAATTTCTTCCAGGGGACAAAAAAAATCTCCATTTCAATACAAGTTTTCCTTTGAACCTCTCACCATTAGGTTAGAAGCTCAACTGCAGATCTGCCTTTTCTACAGCAGCAGAAAACGTAATGTATTTTTACTTTTTCTATATTTTATATGATTACAATACATACATCTGTGCATTTATGTTTTCACGTAGGTACATATTATACCCAATCTTGATGATAATACTCCACTACCACGAGATGGGAACACTCGATGGCTTCTTGTCGTGTCTCAGTTCAGTGAGGAGAACATCTTCCATTTCTGTGGAAACACGCCATAGCAACTCCCAAATGTACTCATCTGACTCTTATAAAAACTTTTATCTGTTTATTATGAACTGAATTACTCAAAGAGCAATGCACATATTTTAAGCTACATACCAGCTTCGAAAAAGTAGCTTTTTTTTTTTACCTTCTGTTTTTTCTTTATTCTCACAAACTCTCAGAGTACAGCCATTGCTTATGAAAGCCCAACCATATTGATAGGCTTCATCATCGCAATCTTGTTGTTGAGCATAGAATCTCATCATGGTTTGCGAATCTGAAATAATTAAATAGTACCTAAGAAGAAGGAATAAAAGAAAAGTATATCAAAAGGAAGAAAGGAAAGACTGGCTTCCAAAAGTAGGGAACGCAGAGGTGAGGTGAAACACACAGAAATGAAAAATGTGTAAGTGTGTAAGATAGCTAGTTAAATCTACCTTTCTTATAACTAGTATGGTTAATTTTTAAATTTATGAGGAACAAGAATCATAATGCTTTGTCCATTTGTTCTGTAGGTTGGAACTAGTCACAGAGGCATCAAAGGGGTTTGGGGTCTCTATCTCTAGAAGTTTATTAGCTCTGAGGAGCCAGCTTGATACTGTAGGACTGATATTTGATCCCCAATACGCCACAATTTATGACTTGGCTACTAAGTTGGAACACAGTAGGAGGTCCCTAGATACGTTGGTAGTGAGTTGCAAGCTCTGGCCACAGATCACCTCTACTTCATTAGGACAGCGGTTTAGGTCTGTCCTTACCCCGAGCAGAATTTCAACATCTTTCCAAAATTTCTGGATTAACGGGCAGGACCACCATATGTGGGAATAGTTTATGACCTATTGAGAGCATCGCCAGCAGAGGGAGGATACAGAACTGGATACAGAACTGGATATTTTATTGATAGCATCTGGAGTAGAGTACCAGCGCATAATTACTTTATATTGCATTAACTGAAGTGATTTTCATTATTTTGTCCTTTTGCATCAACAATATCCACAGTGCTTCATAACAGATAAAGAACCATCACGGTTGATCCGCTCTGTTAAAGTAGATTATAGTCCAGTGTATGGATGGAATTCACTGCTGTGTAGATTTGGCAGTAACTAACTTCCATCCCATAATCTCCAGCACGACCATGGGGCATAACCACAGTCTACCAGGCACCCCAGAAAAGATTTGCTGGCTGGGTTCCTCTGTGCCTATCTTCTACAGCCCCCCTTCCTTCCTCGGGGGCTAAGGGGCCCAGATTTGTGAGCAAATAAAGAGTTATATGCAGAGCAGTGGCAGCGGAGCATATACACTACATGTTCACTGTAGCGAGGCAGGTCCTCCTCTCTCCTCTTTCAGTGTAGCTGTGTGCCTGGCAGCCAATCAGCATGCATCTCACGGGGAAGCATGATGATTGGCTGCCAGGCACGTGGCTACACTGAACTGAAGAGACGTGAGGAGGACCTGTTCCATCAATGGGAGCAAGTAATGTACACGCTCCACTGCTGTCTCTCTGCTTTTAACTCTTTATTTGCTTACAGGGCTGGGCCCCTTAGCAACTGCCAACACCCACCACCCATGGCGGGGGTTGCAGGGGTTATTATTGTGCTCCCCAAACATGACCTCTGACTTGAAGTAATCAGGCCAGTAGAGATGGAGCTTGGCGCTGTAACCTTGTATGCAAACCTGCTTTCGTGCTGGAACACCCTGGCTCACAACAAAGTAACCAAGCAGCTCGGGGTGACCCAAAACCACAAGGAGAGAATAGGGGACGAAAAGAGACTGAAAAGCTCTTCTACTAAAAAGCAATGCTTAGTTTAGTTTGTCTTCTTGAAGAGACTCTGAAGCCTACAAAATTACGTCTTTTTTTAGGCAGTTCTCTTCAGCATTAATGGCATAGCTGAAACGCGGCAAAACCGCTGCAAAACAAGGCCTTAATCACCCCCAAATACCGGGACAAAAATCCACGACTTTGAAAGTCATGGATTTTGCTGCCCAGGGAGGCAGAGCTTAGTGCTGTAGCTCTTCCTCCATTTGCATCAATCTCCGCGGAACTCCACCTCTCCCCCGCCCCTCTCAGTGAAAGAAGACTGAGAGGGGTGGGGGAGAGGCGATGATCAGTGGGGATTGATGCGAGGAGAGGCAGAGCTTTTGCTCACATTCCTCTCTGACTTCAGTGGTGCCTCATGTGACCTGACACCATGTAACAGGTCACATGAGGCACCGCTGTAGCCATGGATATAGGATGCTGGATGGGCAGATGGAGATCCCATCGCTGGATTGCTGAGAGCAGGTGAATGAAGTGGTGCCACGCATCTAGGGAGGAGAAGGCGGGGAGTGTCAGGAGGGGGACATTTGGGGAGGGGAGCCCCTTCTTGCCACCCTCTAATTGTTGCCGTCCTGAAGCACGTGATTCACATTGCTTCTTGGAAGACTCCAGAGAGACAACCTACTACCTGCAGATGTCTGGTGGCATCTGGCAGTGGTTCAGTGTTTGAACAGTGCTGTACTCCATTAATCTCTGAGCAGGTGTGTGAGAAAACGCGGAAAAGCTGCCGCGTGTACTAGCAGCAAGGCGGCTGATTCCGCGTCCCACGCGGCGGTCTGCACGCGGAAGCGTGCATCTAGTGACATGGCAAAACGCGGAAAAGCCTCTGCATGTATTGTTAGCGAGGCGGCTGGTTCCGCGTCCAGTGCGGCGGTTTGCACGCAGCAGCGTGCAGCTGGGGTGGCTGAGCCTGTTAGTTCACATAGGTTTAGGAATGCATGCGCGCGTGCTGAAAGGCAGAACTTTTCTGATGGCCAAGGGGGGATCAGCTGACCAGGCCGGTCAGCTGACCTCAGAGCTGGTAACCATTGGTTGATCACTTTAGGGCAGCGCCAGAGAGCACTGCTCTATATATAGTTACTGCTGGCCACTCTCAAATTGTCTGCCGTTGCGATCACTACGTGGAAGCACTCAGACCTTAGTCAGATCCTACAGTGTGTTTGAACCAGGAGGACCTGGGAATTCACACTGAGCCAGATTACTTGTGTTATTATTCTGTTATACTTCAGACTAGTTCCAGGGTGTAGAGACCATGGACCTCACACCCAAGATTAAGCATTGTTTGATATTTGTTATGACCTGTTGCTTTCCTGACTATCCCTCTGCTTTCTGATTCGGTACCATGCATATCTGATATACCGTTGCCAAACCCTGCCTGTCCTGGATACCGAATCAGCCTTCTGTCTTTGTACTTTGTCTGTCTGTGTGTTGCCGACCTGGCTTGCCCGACCTCGAGAGCTATCTCTCTCCACTAAAGAGATAGTCTCCAGATCAATCAGTGAAAACCACCTCCAGGTGTCACTCACTCTCTGGTCCTTCCTACCTTCAGCCTGACTCCACCCCTTGGAGAGTCTCAGGCTGCTGGAAGGTCTCGGTACTCTCTATAGCAGTACTTCCTGTACTGCCTAGGGCCACCTGCTCTTCAGGTGGGTTACTCAAAGTCCTACTGTTACACCAAACACTCACTATATACTTAATTAGAGGTGTCCAGAGGTTAGCACTATATCTGTATTATTGGTGATTCTGCAGATCATCCATAATCAGGTATAGATCTGTATTCTTGGTGATACTGCAGATCACCAATAATCAGATTCTCTCTGCGAGCTGACACCGATCGTTACAGAACGGCAGACCAAAGCCAAATGGACGCACTCAGCAGCCGTCTTGATGCACTCACCACTACGGTGGAGAATTACACCCGAGTGCTGGACAGTCACCAGGCCCAAATTAACGCTTTGTCCGGGACTGTACAAGTCTATCAGACGGCTGTAAACACAGTGCGATCTCCTCGTAGCACAGACATACGCATGCCTGTACCTGAAAGGTTTTCTGGTCACAGATCTGACTTCCGGAATTTTAGAAATAGAGTGTTGTCATACTTCGAGTTAAGGCCTAATTCTTCAGGAACCATGGCACAGAGAATAACCTTTATTAAGACCTTGTTGTCAGGGGATTCCCAGACTTGGGCATATAATCTTCAATCAGGGCATCCGGCCCTAACTTCGGTGGAAGAATTCTTTAAAGCTATGGCTATAATTTATGATGATCCGGACATTGCCTCTACCGCTGAGCGGAAGCTCAAGACACTGCGGCAGGGCAAGGGTCCGGTAGAGAACTATGCTGCAGAGTTCAGGAAATGGGCAGTGTCAGCTAGATGGGACTCATTCGCTCTTCTAGACTGCTGTTTGTCAGGCTTGTCAGACGCAGTTTCTGATCTTATGCTGGGTCATCCTGAGCCAGAGTCTATCGATGAGGACATTTCATCGGCCATCAGGATTGACCGTCGCTTACGTTACCAAAGACAGACTCGGGGTAGGAACAATGGGAGATATGTGTCCTACACTGCGCCTCCATCTGTTTCATCTCCACCCGCTTCGCCTCCACCAGAACCAATGCAGATTGGCCGATCGAGATTGTCCCGGGTGGAACGGAGGCGCAGAGAAACAGAGCAGCTCTGTCTATACTGTGCAGAGGGGGGTCATAAAGTGCAGAATTGTCCCAAGAAGTCGGGAAACGCTGCCGCCTAGGTGTAGTCAGAGGTAATACCCTAGGCGCGCAGTCATTACCTCTAGATGATAAACGTTTGCTCCTTCCTTGTACTATATCCTGGAAGGATATGACAGAGACCATTGAAGCCTTCATTGACTCTGGCTAAGTAGCCAACTTTATGGATTATGAATTTGCTAAGAAATTGGGGATTCCAATTTCCTCATTAAAGCAACAGATTCTGGTCACTGCAGTGGATGACTCCCCCCTGCAGAGTAACCACCCTCTGTCTCAGAGCCCTGAGTTAAGGGTTACGGTAGGGGTGTTACATAAAGAGAATTTACAGTTTCTAGTGTTGCGAATGACAACCTCCACGATCATTCTTGGTATGCCATGGTTACAGCTTCACTCGCCTCAGATCAATTGGGCCACAGGTCAGCTACCGAGCTGGTCTACCCATTGTTATCATCATTGTCTAGCGAAGGTAACCTTGGGTGAAACCAAGATTCACATGAAGGGATTGCCAGATCAGTATTCAGAATTTGCGGACGTGTTTTGTCCTAAGTCAGCAGATAAACTTCCCCCACACCGTCCTTTTGATTGCCCCATTGATCTCAGGTCTGGTTGTATGCCCCCTAGAGGTCATCTCTATAATTTATCTGGGCCAGAGAAATTAGCCATGCAAGAATACATCCGAGAAAATTTAGCTAAGGGTTTTATTTGTCCTTCTCGGCCCCCAGCAGGGGCCGGGTTCTTTTTTGTGAAAAAGAAGGATGGAGGCCTCCGTCCATGCATTGATTATCGGGGCTTAAATAAAATTACAGTAAAGAATCATTATCCTCTGCCCTTAATAGACGATTTGTTTACCCATGTCACCAATGCTAAGATTTTCTCTAAGCTGGATTTAAGGGGTGCATACAACCTTGTGCGTATCAGGGACGGTGATGAATGGAAGAAGGCCTTTAACACGCCCGATGGGCATTACGAGTACCTAGTGAAGCCCTTCGGGTTGTGTAACGCCCCTGCCGTCTTCCAAGAGCTGATTAATGAGGTGTTCAGAGAGGTATTGGGCAAGTTCGTCTTGGTGTATTTAGACAACATCCTAATTTTCTCGTCCAACCTCTCAGAACACAGAAAGCATGTTAAGTTTGTGTTACGAAAGTTAAGACAAAATATGCTGTATGCTAAATTGGAGAAGTGCATTTTTGAAGTGACCTCTGTCGCCTTTCTGGGGTACATAATTTCGACCTCTGGCCTCTCTATGGACCCTGGAAAAGTTTCAGCTGTCTTGGAGTGGCCCCAACCTGTGGGGCTGAAAGATCTCCAGAGATTCCTGGGGTTCGCTAACTACTATAGGAGGTTCATAAAGGGGTACTCTACGGTGATTTCACCTCTCACCAGTCTCACCAAAAAAGGGGCAGATACTCACCACTGGTCCCCTGAGGCCCATGCTGCTTTCTCCACTCTGAAGAAACTGTTCTGTTCTGCACCCATACTGAGACATGTTGATATCACCTTTCCCTTTATCGTGGAGGTAGATGCCTCAGAGGTAGGGGTAGGGGCTGTGCTGTCTCAGCGTTCTGGTTTGCAAGGAAAACTGCATCCTTGTGCCTATTTCTCCCGTAGGTTTTTACCCGCAGAGAACAACTACTATACAGGCAATAGGGAACTTCTAGCCATCAAATTGGCTTTTGAGAAATGGCGGCATTGGCTAGAAGGAGCAGAACATACTATTACTGTCTACACTGACCACAAGAATTTGGAGTACATTGAAGGCGCTAAGAGACTTAGCCCCCGACAGGCCTGGTGGTCATTATTTTTCTCAAGATTCAGATTTGTAATCACGTATACCCCTGGTAGTAAGAACATCAAGGCTGATGCCTTATCCAGATGTTTTGAGCCCGAGACAGCACAGCCCTCAAACCCAGAAACCATTGTTCCTCAAAAGATGGTTCTGGCAGCCACTGAGACCTGGAAAGACTGGACAGTCACGTTGGGTCCGTTCCAACAAGATGTACCAGAGGGGAAGCCTGAGGGGGTCATGTTTGTACCATTGCCTTTCCGCTTACAAATATTGCAGCTGTTCCATTCCCACAAGAATGCTGGGCATCCTGGGGCCACAAGAACTCAAGATCTCATTGCTAGATGTGCTTGGTGGCCATCATTGGCAACTGACTGCAAGGAGTATGTGAGGGAATGTGCAATGTAATCTAGGAGCAAACCCTCCCGTCAGGCACCTGTTGGAACATTGCAGCCTCTGCCAGTCCCGAGTGAACCATGGACCCATTTGTCCATGGATTTTGTGGGCGAACTCCCCAGGTCTGAGGGCATGACGGTCATTTGGGTGGTAGTCGATCGATTCAGTAAGATGGCCCATTTTGTCCCCCTGAAAGGACTCCCCTCGGCCCAGGAATTGGCCGATCTCTTCATCCAGCATATTTTCCGGCTGCATTGCATTCCAGAAAATATAGTGTCAGATCGGGGAGTCCAATTTGTTTCTAAGTTTTGGAGGGCATTCTGCCATCAGTTAGACATGGAGCTTGCTTTCTCATCAGGCTACCACCCACAGACCAATGGCCAGACCGAAAGAACGAATCAGTCTCTGGAACAATTTCTGAGATGTTATGTTGCTGATGCACAAACCGACTGGGTCAAATTTTTGCCGTTTGCAGAATTTGCACACAACAATCTGAAGAGTTCCTCATCAGGATTTTCTCCATTTCAGGTGGTGACGGGAAGGTTACCTAAGTTCACCCCATTGCCAGTGGCTTCTACTCCGTTTCCAGCACTGGAGAACTGGCAGAAGTCTCTGAAACAGATTTGGGGAATGGTTGAAAGAAATCTGGGGAGGGCTTTTCAGAACCAGAAAAAACAGGCAAGAGACGTTCCATAGAATGGGAATTTCTTCCAGGAGACCTGGTCTGGGTGTCCACACGACATTTGGCTCTAAAACAACTGTCACCCAAGTTAGGCCCTAGATTTGTGGGTCCTTTTCCAGTGACCAGGAAAATCAATAATGTCACTTATGCCATTGATCTCCCTACCAGCATGCGAGGTGTGAGATCATTTCATGTGTCCCTGCTCAAGCCGACAGTGCACGTGGATTCCGCTCCCCCCCCCCCCCCCCCTGTGTTGATTGATGACCAACCTGAGTATGAAATTGAGAAGATTCTGGACTCACGGCTTGTGCAGAACTCTGTGCAGTATTTGGTTCACTGGAAGGGGTATGGCATAGAGGAAAGAACTTGGGTGCCAGACTGTCGTATGCACGCAGAGGAGTTAAAAAGGGAATTCCATAACTTGCATCCTGGGAAGCCGGGTAGGAGATGTCCGGAGTCCACTCCTCAGGGGGGGTACTGTGAGAAAACGCGGAAAAGCCGCCGCGTGTACTAGCAGCAAGGCGGCTGATTCCGCGTCCAACGCGGCGGTCTGCACGCAGAAGCGTGCATCTAGTGACATGGCAGAACGCGGAAAAGCCGCCGCATGTATTGAAAGGCAGAACTTTTATGATGGCCAAGGGGGGATCAGCTGACCAGGCCGGTCAGCTGACCTTAGAGCTGGTAACTATTGGTTGATCACTTTAGGGCGGCGCCAGAGAGCACTGCTCTATTTATGGTTACTGTCACAGACCGCTAGGCCGGTCTGCGGGTGGGTCAGTCGATCAGCGTCAGAAATCCTCTCAGACGGTCATTTGTTCATCACGAAGGGTAACCCGCGTTCGCAATTTGATGAACTGACTCACGAAGGGAGCGTTCTGATACCAACCGAATCACTCCACACACATACAATTCAAAGATCTGCCACCAAGCGAGTTACACAGCCCGCTACTGTAATTATACTAGGATTTGGAGAACGCTCTATTAACCCTTAGCAGTATGCAGGAACCTGGGTCAGATCTGACTATCTGAGCCGGATTCACGCATTCGGGTTATAAATGTATACTTCTATTAAACACAGGGTAGCGAGTTCAGGAGAATAGGTACGATTGTGTATGTTCAGCAACAGGTCATAACCGCTAAACGATTTTTAAACGTTTAATAACACAAATGCATTACATACAGTTATATACACCTATTAACATATAAAACACAGAGCTTAAAAATAAAAAAGGAATAAAATCAGAAAGTTCTTACTTAGTTAGCTGAGCAGTCCATTTGAAGCATGAAGAAAATAGTCCAGTTTAAAAGTAGGCATTCAGGTGAAAAGTCCCTTTGTACACTGCAGGCGCTGGCTCTCCTTAGCGCCTGCATAGACGTTCCTTAGTCGATGGAATTTGGCGAACTGAGGCGGAGTTCCTCGCAAACACTTTTTACTGACCTCAGTTTTGGGCGGTCACTACCTGGAAAGTAGGTGTGTTTAAGGCAGGGTTCCCTCCTGGAAGCCAGGTTGCCACCCTCAGACTTAGAGCAAGAAATGTACCAATTTATTAATAATTTGTGTGACTCGGCCCAAGATTAGTGTATCGCAAATCCGAGCCCATATTCATAAGCAGCATGCGACTCTGTATTAAATGAGGCTATACATGCCTAGTCTAACGAATTCGCTCTACGCATGCTGGATAAAGTGGTTTCTCAATTGATTCCTGATAGCTAGAGAATGATAATTCATGTGAATTATAGACCTGTTTCCTAGGTATCAGGAAATGTAATTTTGGTCTAGCTGTGCCAAACCTATTTTGAATTATTAATACATTAAGGATTCCTTTGTTTGAGCCTCTGAGTTTGGAGGGAATTTTTTTTATCTTACTGGTCGGATCTAGTTTCCTTGGGGAAGGCTGTGCCAGCAACTGGCCCAGCGGGAGGTCCTGCTAGGTGTGAAATTCTTTCCTGACCTGATACAGGATGTGGGGGGAAGGTTACTGTTCTCAGTAAGAGAGAGGGAAATTGACATCTATTGTGCATTTACCCAGGACTGACAGGAACTGCGCATGACCATGCGAAAATCGATGGCGCTAGCGCACGACTTTCCGTACTGTCCGTCACATCTCCCCCCTACCAGTCGGACGCACAGAGTGGGTCTGCCAGACCTGCTCTACGCGCCGCGTAGCTACTGAACGGGTTCTCCGCAGCGCGACAGACCGTCGGCATTCTGGTGCCGGCTCCCCGCCTTATGCTGGATTGTGAAGTCATACTGCTGCAGGGACAGACTCCAACGCATGAGTTTGCCATTGGTTCCAGCAGCACGATTCAGCCAGGTAAGGGGGTTGTGATCCGTGATGTTCGTGAAAGAGCGACCGTACAGGTACGATTGTAGTTTTTGTAGGGCCCATACAATCGCCAAGCATTCTTTCTCGGTGGTTGAATACGCTACCTCTCGGGGAATCAGCTTCCTGCTCAGGTAGAGGATAGGGTGTTCCCCGCCCTTCTCGTCTACCTGGCTGAGAACTGCCCCGAGTCCGTAGTCAGAGGCGTCGGTTTGCACCAGGAACCGACATCTGAAGTCCGGGGCTTGAAGCACAGGAGCGCTGACTAGCGCCTGCTTCAAGGCCTGAAAAGCGGCCTCACACTCCGGGGTCCAACTGACTATCTTGGGGTGCTTTTTACTAGTGGCATCGGTCAGGGGCTTGGCCAGGGTACTATAGGCTGGGACAAACTTCCTATAGTAGCCTGCTGTGCCTAACCTATTTTGAATTATTAATACATTAAGGATTCCTTTGTTTGAGCCTCTGAGTTTGGAGGGAATTTTTTTATCTTACTGGTTGGGTCTAGTTTCCTTGGGGAAGGCTGTGCCAGCAACTGGCCCAGCGGGAGGTCCTGCTAGGTGTGACATTCTTTCCTGACCTGACACAGGATGTGGGGGGAAGGTTACTGTTCTCAGTAAGAGAGAGGGAAATTGACATCTATTGTGCATTTACCCAGGACTGACAGGAACTGCGCATGACCATGCGAAAATCGATGGCGCTAGCGCACGACTTTCCATACTGTCCGTCACAGTTACTACTGGCCACTCTCAAATTGTCTGCCGTTGCAATCACTACGTGGAAGCACTCAGACCTTAGTCAGATCCTACAGTGTGTTTGAACCAGGAGGACCTGGGAATTTACACTGAGCCAGATTACTTGTGTTATTATTCTGTTATACTTCAGACTAGTTCCAGGGTGTAGAGACCACGGACCTCACACCCAAGACTAGGGAACTTGTGTTATCATTCTGTTATACTTCAGACTAGTTCCAGGGTGTAGAGACTATGGACCTCACACCCAAGATTAGGCATTGTTTGATATTTGTAATGACCTGTTGCTTTCTTTCCTAACTATCCCTCTGCTTTCTGATTCGGTACCACGCATATCTGATATACCGTTGCCAAACCCTGCCTGTCCTGGATACCGAATCAGCCTTCTGTCTTTGTACTTTGTCTGTCTGTGTGTTGCCGACCTGGCTTGCCCGACCTCGAGAGCTATCTCTCTCTACTAAAGAGATAGTCTCCAGATCAATCAGTGACATCCACCTCCAGGTGTCACTCACTCTCTGGTCCTTCCTACCTTCAGCCTGACTCCACCCCTTGGAGAGTCTCAGGCTGCTGGAAGGTCTCGGTACTCTCTATAGCAGTACTTCCTGTACTGCCTTGGGCCACCTGCTCTTCAGGTGGGTTACTCAAAGTCATACTGTTACACCAAATACTCACTATATACTTAATTAGAGGTGTCCCGAGGTTAGCACTATATCTGTATTATTGGTGATTCTGCAGATCATCCATAATCAGGTATAGATCTGTATTCTTGGTGATACTGCAGATCACCAATAATCAGATTCTCTCTGCGAGCTGACACCGATCGTTACAAGGTGCCAATCCCTTACCAGATGTG